>NW_019720165.1:253375-262759 GCF_002891405.2 Cryptotermes secundus
TCTTCAGGGTAGAAGATACGTTCCTCCGAAACGTCGGTTAACACCACATATACCTGAAGATGGAGGCGATACATTCCTCCGAAACGTCGGTTAACACCACATATACACGGTGCCAAATCCCAGAAGACTGCTTTCTTCATAGTCACCGCCGTGAAAGCCTCAAATCTTACATAATACTGAAATATTTGTTGTGTTGACAGTAGCAAAATTCCTACATATTAAATATTGTCTGAGACACACAACAGGATGCAACCAATGAAAATAATGGTAATTCTGTTTATGTGATAAGCATTTGGTGACATTTGATCATATATGAACAAATATATGACCCATAATATTGGTATATTTATTTAAATAATTAAACCTTAACAACTTTGGTTGCATTATTATATATATCTAACGCTAATACAAGTTTTAAAATTTACTAATATTCAACAGAACTTCTACGGGAAACAAAACAGTGAACACAGTCACAGGAAACAAACACCGACTTCCAGAAACAGTGAATATTGCACATTCTTTGCTAATATTCACTGCAACATTTTTAAACGTAAGTCGTCTTTCAAGACCGGCATATAAAAATTTTTATGTCTTTAGTTGTAATAACATAAGCTATTAAGCTACAAAAAATACTGGCCAGATGCGTCTGTAATTAACTAGCATGCAATCACATAAAATTACGTGTTTAGATGACCAATGAAATAGTAGAACGCCTTGCAGACAAAGGATAACGCCGCCTATGCATGAAAACCATGTTATTGGCACATTGAATATCAAAATATTTTCCACGGACACTAAAACGTAAATCAAATGCAATAACATCCCTGGGTTTCAAAGAATATCGCATTTAGTATTGTCAGCGCTATCCACCGGGCACATCGTTGAATACCTAACATTTTTTTTATTAGAAACATGGTGTGCATTCAAATTTCAGAACACCTATAGGATGTAACGGGAATGCGGTGCCTCCTACGCTAATTCAAATCGAAAGGTGCTGTAGCTCTAGCGCTCTATCAGAAGCCCACTGCGAAGTACCAGGTTCACACTTAGGTTAACCATCCCTATCCTAATAGGTCTTCACGGTAATCCTTAGTTCCTCGAGGTGAATACAGCGACAAATAATTCAAGTATTTAACGGCTTCCACTGCCTCCTTTCAAGTCTCACCTATTCTGACAAACTAACTCCATGGAATTGGGTTCTTTCGAGAAGCCGCCAGAGAACACGAAGGTTTACTGCTGTGTTCACATGAGCCATATGCTGAGTTAGATGAATTTCAGTCCATACCATCCCATCCTATTTCTCTAAGGCCCCTATTAATATTATTTTCCAACCTTTTTTTTATTGCTAGTGGGTTGGGACTAAGTCCCTTGTACTGCGCCCACTTCTGGCCTATTGTACGAGACCAAGATGATAGGTGAGGGTAATTGTGGAGCAATTGGTGGAATGAAGATTGGCAGGGGAAACCGAAGTACTCGTAGAAAACTTGCCCCAGCGCCACTTTGTCCGCCACAAATCCCATTTGAGCAGACCCGGGATGGAACCCGGGCCGCCGCGGTGGGAAGCCAGCGACTAACCGCTTGAGCTATGGCGGGGCCCAAATATTCAGTTACTTCCATATTAATAAATTTCTTTCTAATTTCGTCTGAATTTTATATTTTTAGGCGTATTAAAAATTATGTTCTCTCTGCTTGAATTTGCCTGCGATTTTCGTTCTTCTGACTCAAATTTTCGCCTCTACACTGATGTAAATTTTTTGCAAAATTTCAGCTTTGCTGCATTTCTTCAATATTCTCTTTATCCGCCATTTATTTATTAATATCTACATATGTTATTATAATAAAGTCCATAGATATTTCTACTGCAAATATTTGGAGCATAGAATTCATTGAAGAAACAGTTTCAGTGGACCTCCATTATTTTTACTAATAAAAATTACTTCATCAAAAATACCTAATTTCGTTAACCTGGAGAGATCTAAAAAATTGACAACCACATTTATACTTAATATTAAATTTGGTAATATACTAATACGCGTCAAGATACATTGCTAGCTAGACGTAAGTCTGGAATTTTTTTTTTCGGAATATATGGGCATTAAAATACCAACTCAAGCAATTCTTCCACTATACTTTATTCCTGCATATTCTACTCCTGTTCATAACTAAGGAACATATGTAAAGACAGAATTGAGAGATTTACCCTTTTGTATACAACGATCGTAAACAACTTCAGAGGAAACATCACAGCGTTTAACAAAGCTTCCAGCAGAAGAGCAATTTTTGTAGCATAAGGTTCCCAACAGAGAGGGAGAACGCAGGGTCGCTGAGCTGCACTGATCACCAACAATATAGCCCTCACGGGTCCTTCACCTCTCAGCTATGATTCGTCCCAAAGGATATGCCGCCTCCACAGCTTTACACTTGTCTTGTTTAATGACGCATTGCTTCACGAAGCTTCTGATCGTCATTGGCATTCGTCGCAACAGTCTGGTCTCTTTATTTCCGGAGCCGAGAAAGCGTAGTCGGCATAGCGACTGGCTGTGGGCTCTACCCCATGTGGTCCAAACTGGCTCTGTGGCCCACCCAGCCTTCTATCCAATGGGTACTGAGGGCTTTTTCTCCGGAGGTAAAGCGGAAGGACACTGGCTCTGTGGCCCGCTCAGACTTCTAGCCAATGGGTACTGAGGGCTTTTTCTCCGGAGGTAAAGCGGAAGGACACTGGCTCTGTGGCCCACGCAGCCTTCTATCCAATGGGTACTGAGGGCTTTTTCTCCGAGGTAAAGCGGAAGAACACTGGCTCTCTGGCCCACGCAGCCTTCTATCCAATGGGTACTGAGGGCTTTTTCTCCGGAGGTAAAGCGGAAGGACACTGGCTCTGTGGCCCGCTCAGACTTCTAGCCAATGGGTACTGAGGGCTTTTTCTCCGGAGGTAAAGCGGAAGGACACTGGCTCTGTGGCCCACGCAGCCTTCTATCCAATGGGTACTGAGGACTTTTTCTCCGGAGGTAAAGCAGAAGAACACTGGCTCTCTGGCCCACGCAGCCTTCTATCCAATGTGTACCGGGGCTTTTTCTCCGGAGGTAAAGCGGAAGGACACTGGCTCTGTGGCCCACTCAGCCTTCTATCCAATGGGTACTGAGGACTTTTTCTCCGGAGGTAAAGCAGAAGAACACTGGCTCTCTGGCCCACGCAGCCTTCTATCCAATGTGTACCGGGGCTTTTTCTCCGGAGGTAAAGCGGAAGGACACTGGCTCTGTGGCCCGCTCAGCCTTCTATCCAATGGGTACTGAGGGCTTTTTCTTCGGAGGTAAAGCGGAAGGGGCGTTAAACTGACCACTCATCTCCAAGTAGTGCCGAGGTCAAGAAAATGTGGATCTATTTATGCGCTCCCCCATACGCCTTCATGGCATAGTGCTTAATTAGTTAAGCACAGGGACAACTTCACCTTTACCTGACGGCAGTTTCAGTATTTCACATTATATATCGTAGAATGACACGATAATTGGACTGTAATGAACTGGAGATGCTGAAGGAAACACGTACGCGTATGTTGATTAGTATCCCGGGACATGTCTAGAGGTACTGAGTAAAAACACGAAGCACATCAGGAACTGGGACATCCCGAGTACGAACGCTTCGTTCGGCAGTCACGTTTTGCCTTCTATATGATTCAACACATTTCGATAAATCTAGCGCTGCATGTCCAACACTGAATTTTTGTTAGGTTCGCTTTTGTCCGATGTAACTCGTACTTTACATATAGCACAGGCCGCGCCAGCTCAAGCGGTTAGTTGCTGGCTTCCCACCGCGGCGGCCCGGGTTCGATCCTGGGGCTGGTCAAGTGGGATTTGTGGTGGACAAAGTGGGGCTGGGGCGGGTTTTCTCCGAGTACTTTGGTTTCCCCTGCCAATGTTCATTCCACCAAATTCTCCATCATCATAATCACCCGGGGCAGGTACAATGGGCCAATCAGTGGCCGCAGTGCCGAGTGGACCCAGCTGGACTCCACACCCCCACTAAGTGATTTTTTTCTACATATAGCTCAATCTGAATTTCATTACGTTTCTCAAAACCAGTTTACCGCTTAAAGAAGTAGCACAGAACACAAAATAGAGACTCATTAAGACCTAAAACACTAACTTGAAGAATAAGTAAAGTAAAGCTATCCCTGTAACAGACCGTGAAGGCCCACAGGGTTGTGAGACGTTGAGGCTCCCACATTTTCTAGACAATCGGCTCAAAGATGGCGGTAAGGTTGTCAGCCTTACGCGTCGGCCGCGCTTTACTCTCCAAGAAAATTATTTAATTAATTCCTGGTACTCATTTCTGTTAGAGGCTGAGTCGATCCCATGGCCCTAGTGCGGCTGGAAGGATTGGGCCAATTGAAAGAAATCCAATGACCTCATCGGGACTTGAACCCGTGACCTTCCGGCTTGTATCATAGCCTCTCAACCAACTACGCTATCGCGTGCTTATCGTATGTATATTTAACAAAAATAACAAGAAAATAAATAATACTACAGGTCTACAGCGAGCTGATACCGTGATTAGTTAACAGCACGGTCTCTAGGATATTCAGTAGTGTGTCTTAGTACGAGGGAGAGCCAGTAAAGAGGTAACAAATGGAAGTAAACAGCTGTAATTGATATAATGGATTTTCTAAGTGTATGACTAGGTAGCAACACAGTCCAGCTTAATGACAGTCCATGTAGCAGACGCGCAAGCGCATGTTTAGAGTCTGGTTTCAGTAGTCAAAATGGCGACCATGCTTGATGAGCATAGTACCAAACAGCAACATTGTTTTGTACTATTTTTATGGGCAAAAGGACTCAATGCAAAGTATATTCATAAAGAAATGTTTCCTATTTACGGTGAGAAGAATTTGTCGAGTAAAGCGGTTCACAACTGGATCGAGAAATTTTCTGATGGATTTTCGAAACTCGCAGATGGCGCCTGACTAAACGCGGAAGTGACAGAGACAACAGTCAAAAGACTTCTATGCTGCGGGTTCGAAGGCTGTTAAAGCAATTGGATAAGTTATCATTGTTGGTGGGGGGCATGTCGAGAAATAAATGTTTTTATCAGATGCAAATATCACATGTCTTACGTTTTATATTTATATTTACTGACTCTTCCTCGTACATAGGTACCTACCAACCAAGTCATACTGCGTCAGATTTCCGAAGTGAATAAAATTAATACGCACCGCCTTAACAATCTCAGTATCTCGTACCGTGATTAGCTTTTCCTAGCTTAAAGTAATAAATAAAGCCAGTAAACGTATGCAAAGGAACATGCATGTAAATTCGGTAGGAAATGCAAAACTTTGTTAATTTCCCACCCTTCAAAATTATGCCGACTGTCTACTGGTATGCGATTCCGTGTAGTTTGGTAGATACTAACGTTGGTACCTAGCTACCAAACAACAACGCGTCACATCCTTTAAATCGGTAATTTTCGGTCATCATTATGGGAATTGCAGATATCACTTAAGACACTTTTTTGACGATAAACCGTGAATCGCCCCCCTCCAACCCCACACACTTCATCATTTTGTGTTTTCCCATTAGTCCTTCAAAGGGCAAGCCGAAACAGTCAGTGTATTGTGAAATGAAGGCACGTGTTCCTGCATATATCTTTCGCTCCTTCCGCTTAGTGGAGCTGACCGCCACTCGAGAGAGCTGGTCTCAAACTGGGCTTCACGGCTTCTTCAGTTCTACCGCACTCTACCTCTTCTGCTGAGTCTCAAGGTGCTGTCTGGAATAAAGTCCTCTCGTGCATTATTAATTCGTGGTGTCGAGGCAATTAGGCCGTCAGAAACAGCTAGAAAGAGGACATAATGTACATCTTCAGATTTACAGAACAGACATAACCGTACGCAGCTACTTCCTGTGCAAGTGGTCAATTCAGCATAGTTCCCCCACTCAATTCCTAAGCACAACACTTTCCCAAGCCTTACGTGCTTTGTTGGGCTCAACATACGTACTTCAATAACCTTAATAAATGCAGCTGATTAGCTTACAAATATGAACTTCATTGAATATAATAAGTTTCAACTGAGACGCAATTATTTCGTTATATATTCCATGGCCTTTCGCAGACCTTGCAAACAGTAACGTCAAACAGGACACGGTATCTCATTTCAAATCGTGCCTTCAATTTGTTAATAGTCACGGTAGCCGAGCGGCCTAAGGCATGAACTGTTTTCGCTCGCTCGTGCGTTCGAATCCCACATAAGACATGGATGTTTCGAATGTGTATGTATTTATTCTGTGTTTGTGTTGTCCTGTGTTTAGGTATAGACCTTGCGACGAGCTGACCACTCGTCCAATGAGTCCTATGATCAAAATGAAAAAAAAAAACAATCTCGACACCTTAAAGGTAAAAGAAGAACGGATTAAGTAAGTTTACTTTCATTTCAAGCCAAATGTTCCCTATAAATCCTAATAGCTGATATTCCTACGGCGATGAACAAGAGTATATTCTTATTGGATGGGACGCAGTATTTCCTGTTAACTTCCCATCATCTTCACTCCTACAATTCTGAACATTTCAACAAGAAAATTAAAGTTACGCCATTTGAAGGCAAGCTTCCGGTCACTCATATAGGCAGACTATTCTATTTATTATGGGTCTACAGGCCTTTGTTGGGTCGTGGCCGTCTTTTCAATTTCTTGATCTATCACAGTCGGCTGGACTTCTTGGACGGGGATCAGTCAGTCACAAGTCCTTTACATATATGCAGAACACAAACACAAACATCCATGCCTCGACTGGGATTCGAACCCACAACTTCAGTGCTTAAGCGGGGAAAGACAATTCATGCCTTAGATCGCGCGGCCACTGTGATTAGCCATATAGACAAAAAAAAAACCCTTATTTTTACCGAGCCCAAAGATTCATCACCGTGATTGAAGAATTCCGCTAATTAAATTTATTCTGGCTAAGATGAATCTGCTTATTATTTTCACACTTATATTTCCATTAGATCCACTTTAATATTATCCCTATATACCTTATCTTTCCCTTTAATTTCCCCGCTTTTCTCAGTTCTCCCCAAGCGTCTTCCACATTCCCGCGGTAGGGGGAGTCTCATTAACGTGTAATAAAATTAAAATTGTCCTTGTGTTTAACTACTGCGTAATTTAGCCCTACATCATGAAGGCGTGTGGGGAAGTAGATGTATATTTTCACGTATTATTGACTTCGATACCAGCCGGAGGCGAGTGGTCAGCTTCACGCCCCGGCCGCCTTACTCCCGGGTAAACTGCGCCCGGAACCCATTGAATAGGATAGGGGTGGGCTCCAGAACCAGTCTGGATGACGTGGAGAAGAGAAAGATCTTGCACCTACCAAGACTCGAACACCGAATCTTGGGCCGTCGAGCCCGTGGCCAGTCTGTATACAGACAGCGCTCTTTCGAAAGTGTAATACAGAGCAGAAAGCTAATATCAAAAAATGCTGGTGTAAGAATTAAATTACATGTTAATAAAGTTGGAATAATCAGCTTATTTTAAAATGGTGGCGTGTCATTAATCTGTTTACGGTGTAATTATGGTGACGAAGTACCATGAAAATAGAACAGAGCAGGAAAATAAACATTATGTGACAATATATATTAGTATATTAACATGACATGCAATTTTCTTGAACATCTGTTATTCCATATTGCGCTTGGCTACATCATCATCCTTAGAATTCACATAAATTTTCTATGACTCACTCTGACGGTAACAGAACACAAGAACCATTTGGTTCTTGTCGTAAGGATAATTCACTCGCAGAAGCATCCAAATTATTAATTATAAATCAGGCAACTGAATGAAGAAAACTAAACTTCGCGAGTACGTGGAAATAAATGGATTATAGAATGACTTGCAATCCGTTTCCCTTCGTCTGAGGACACGGGCGCCGACATACGAGTATTTGCGAAAGCGGTAGCCAACATGGCGGGAAGTATTGCAGTAACCGGAGAATGCCGGGAACGGTCCAAGCATGCACCTAGTCAGGGCTGCAGAGTCCGCGGTGTTGTCAAGTCTTGTTTCACTCGGTATATCAGTATTACTGCGCCATTTGTAATTACTAATTCGAGGCTCTTCTCCGAAAGGGTTATCCCGTTCAAATTGCAATTATGGTAAGGTAATTAGAAAATGCATGCATGACGTAACAATTCTGAAGCTTCTGCTCTCATATTGGCTCAACATTTTCATTTCATGAATCATCACCATCATCATCAGTGGAAATAGAGTCCTTTTTGAGCCATAGCCTTCCTTAGAAGATTATATCAGCCTTTTATATTCCGTCATGAATTAGATATGATTTTCATTTCTTTGGATTTCGCAGTAATATTATTTTAATTTATTTTATTTTTTTGCAGAGGAAGGTCGTCAGCCTTGCGTCTAACCTCTGCACTTGGCCGCGCCATAGCTCAAGCGGTCAGTCGCTGGCTTCCCACCGCGGCGGCCCGGGTTCGATCCCAGGTCTGGTCAAGTGGGATTTGTGATGGACAAAGTGGCGCTGGGGTGGGTTTTCTCCGAGTACTTCGGTTTCCCCTGTCAATCTTCATTCCAGCAATTGCTCCACCATCACCCTCACCTGTCATCTGGGGCTGGTACAATAGGCCAGAAGTGGCCGCAGTACAAGGGACTTAGTCCCCGCCCACTAGCTATAAAAACCCCCAACCTGCAGGATCAAGTATCTGTATTTATGTCCCCCAGCGAGAGGGTGGCCGAGTTATAACCCCCGGCACCGGGTTCCTTTTTCATTGCCTTCTACCCCCCAGGGCTACGGTGGAGGTATTCTAACCCGCCTCCACAAGGGACTCAATTCATGGATACTAACCTATGACCTTTCGCAAACAACGTGAAACAGGCGGGGCGGAGTGGCAAAATCAGTCCAACGGTCCGCGATTTGTGACATGACGGTACAAAAATTCTTTTGAATTATCTCGAAAACCGCGAAATTTAAGGAAAAATATATTTGATATCCAGCATTGCCATGGCAAAAGCTGCATTTAGCAAGAAGAAGAATCTTTTTGCCAGCAAATCTGACTTAAATTTGAGAATGAAACTAGTGAAATGCTACATTTGGAGCATAGCTCTGTATGGGGCTGAAACATGGACACTTAGGGCAGTAGATCAGAAACATCTGGAAAGTTTCGAAATGTGGTGTTGGAGAAGGATGGAGAAGATCAGTTGGACCGATTATGTGAGAAATGAAGAAGTGTTAATTAGAGTCAGTGAGCAGAGGAATATCCTACATGAAATAAGAAAACGGAAGGCTAATTGGATTGGTCATGTTTTACGCAGAAACTGCCTTCTAAAAGAAGCTATCGAAGGAAAGATAGATGGGCGGATAGAAGTGACAAGAAGACGAGGAAGAAGA
>NW_019720165.1:262906-300834 GCF_002891405.2 Cryptotermes secundus
ATGATGATGATGATGATGATGATGATTATGTGTGTGTGAATCATTTCCTCTACAAGTTTTGTCTGAAACGTTTTTTCGCAGCGACAAATATTTAGCGACTTACACTCGAAATGCGAGCTGACGCGCATATAAGGCTTCACGTAAAGTGCCTGTATATAACTGATACTGGAATACGTCCGACATTTTAACCGATCTCAGGTTAACTCTAATGAAAACTGTTTTAGCGGTATTCGAATTGTTACGTGCGGAGAGACAGACGGAGAAATAGGGCTAACGGAAGGCGCATCTTCAAAATTGCCAAGAAGTATCTCAGTTATCGATTTTAAATCACTTGGACTGGACGACCGGGGTTCGATTCAGGCAGGGAAGAGATTTTTTCTTCTCCACTGTGTTCAGACCGTCTTCGGATACCACTGAGCCTCCTATCCAATGAGTACTGGTGCTTTTCTAGGGGATAAAGCGACGGGGGCGTGAAGCTGACTACACACCTCCACCTACTGCCGAGGTCACGAAAGGTGGAGCTGTACCTCTACTCCCCATTTGCCTTCAGGACGTGGTACTTAATTAATTAAGATTTTTTCTTTCCTTGGCACTACAGCCCCAATGGGCCTAGGCCTACCTCCATGAACTTCTCCGTTCACTTCGGTTTTTCTAGATCTTACACATTCGGTAGGACTCTTTGGGCGGGTGATCAGCTCGTCGCAAGGCCTCTAACTGTACACAAACACAGAATAACACACACACACACACAAACTAAACATCCATGCCCTGAGTATGATTCGAAACCACGATCCCGGTTTCCAAGCGAGCGAAGACAGTACATGCCTTAGACCGCTCGGCTACCGTGACCGGCAATTAATTAAGAATCGGGCCAAATTTATTTTGTATGTTCTTGCTGAACAAAAATGCTTCATCCTGACCATATCAACAGCTTTTACATGCCCAAGTCTAATTACTGTATTCCAGGAGTTAAGCGGTGCTCAGTCCTGCACAACTATGTAAATTAACTCAAATGTATTAGTGAATATTAACTATTCAACTCATTTACCTCTAATTGCGCTAAATACTTTTACTTCAACGGTCTACTGATTACATGGCTGGGATTGCATTCCCAGCATGGGCAAGTAAGCTTTCATATTCGCTGCCACTTCGAGACCCTCCGTAATCTCAACCCAGCCTTCTGCCCAATGAGTTCTGAGGACTCTCCCCAGAGTCAAAGCGGCCGAAACGTGGAGCTGACGATTCACCTTCGTCTAATGTCGGGGTAAAAGTATGTGGAGCTTTATTTGGATCCCCCTGAAAATATCTTCATAGTGGTCACGAAGGGGGGAGGAGAGGAATGTATATAGGCTACTATTGGGAAAGCCAGAAGGAAAGAGACCACTTGGAAGACCAAGGCGTAGGTGGGTGGACAATATTAATATGAATCTTAGAGAGACAGGATGGGATGGTATGGATTTGATTGATCTGGCTTAGGGCAGGGACCAGTGGAGGGCTCTTGTGAACACGGTAATGAACCTTCGGGTTTCATAAAATGCTTAAAAATTCTTGAGTAGCTGCAGAATTGGCGGTTTTTCAAGAAGGACTCAGCTGCATGAGTAAGTAAGTAACCGCATAATACTTTTACTTTTCGAAGTTATAAAGCTTCGTATGTATTGTTATTCCCTTCCGAAGCTGAACATGACGGTCTTTCCTTTGTCAAGACTTGACGTCACGTTCATACCTTCGTCGTGAACACTTAATCTAATTATAATCAACTGTATGCAAATTGTGAAAGAGGGAGTAATCACTAAATGAATACTCTGTATACTGAAATCCCTAAGCAAAGCTTCTGCATAGAAAGGAGGTGCAAAGAGGAAGCAACGTGTGATCTGACGAGACAACATTGTGCGGAAGCTAGCATTCAATTCTCTTCAAGCTGGAAGTTGCCGCGGTAATAACATTACCGCACCGAGCCTTGCCATGCAAGGCATTCTCATCTGAACCTCAGAGCTCCACGAACGCACTCTGAAAAACAAGCATTAAGAAGACGACAACAGGGAGGTAAACAACCAAAGAAAACACATTTCTTAAATACATCATTTGCGATGCTGTGCGAGACGCGAACCCTGGTCTACATGGAGGAGTACAACACAGTCTGCTATACGGAATCCACGGAAAGATGACCTATGGATAGTGGGGATGACAGCCTCGAGGCATTCCCCTTTGTCCCTCCAGGATCTTCTGTCGTAGGCCAACAAGCCCAAAGTTCTTGTCTCTAGGGAAGGTCATCATGTGGTTACCCCCACCCACCCTTCAACATGGCTAGACAACTAGAAGGGATATAGGGACGATGCGCAAGAGCTTAGGGGAGAAGTAGAAGGAGTCGGTCCACTGGACTCCTTCCCGTGGCCTTGGTGTAGTAGCATATTCGTAGCTACGTTTACGGTTCAACTCAGTGTCAGTGATGACGTCCCGCAGAGCTTGTCTCATTGCCCTTGTCACAGAGCCGTTGTATATACAGCTGTGTACGCCTGTCATAAGGCGTCTTTAGCCTTGACGACAAAACGTAAATTACAAGCGTTTGGTGCCCAGGAAAATATTTTGACCTAAAACGAATGGAAAGAACCATCAATTCAAGATATAACAAATTATTTTACTGAGCTTTTCACGAAATGTCGGGTCGCTTTACTGTTTGACACAGGACTATTTTAAATTAATTTTATAGTCATACTAGCAAAAGTTCATATACTCTTATTCCTACATAGGCGTATACAGCCGTCGACGACGAGGCGTCTCTAAACATATTACCTACTTAACACAAGGAAGATTTGTGCGTAGATGGGAGGGTAATATTAAAAATACTTTCAAAGAAATATATTGTAAGCTTGTGGTTTGGTTTTATCTGGCTCGGAACTGAGACAGACCTCCATGAAACTGTGTTTCAATTCGGTTTACTCGATCTTAAGACATTCGGTAGGACTCCTTGGGCCGGTGATCACCTCGTCGCAAGGCCTCTCTACCTGTACCCAAACACAGAAAATCGCACACACACAAACACGGAACATCCATGTCCTGAGTGAGATTCGAATCTACGAACCCGCTTCTGAGCGAGCGAAGGTAGTACAAGCCTTACACCTCTCGCCTACCGTGACCGGCAGTTAAACATAATTACTAGTTCATAATTAAGTAGATCGTGGGTCTCACAAGTCCTCCTCTGTAAAGAAAATTCGTGCTCTACAAATATTGGATCGGACTGTTCAAAACCTAATTATACGGACTTGAACGAGGGTACTGTGTCTTCACTGCGTACGACTGTAATTATAAAGAACGGAGAAAGCATAATTTTAACACGTTCGTAGCGTGCAATTTAAAGTAACTTACAAAAGTTCCACCCCGCAAACTCAATTTTACGCCGTCATAAGTAGAAGTGTGCACGGAAAGAAGTAGGGAATTCTGCCATATTATATCCAATTTACATGGAAAACGAATTAAATGTTTATTTTTAAGACGCCTGTGCCAGTTTACCTTTCGCTCGCAACTCTCCAAGAATTACGCCTTCACCCTGAACTACAGAACCTGGGTTTCCCCTTACTCTTAGGCAGACCAGCCATGTCAAGATTGCATTCTTCTTCAAATTTTAGCAATGAACTTTCTGCTCAGATCTGAAGTTCACACTGCACGGGAATATTAGGACATTTATCTCCTGGTGTGTGACACCATGTGGAACGGAGCTTCCATGGGACAGCACTCGACGACAGACGGTAGCGTAGTTGGTTGAGGCACTATGCTACAAGCCGGAAGGTCGCGGGTTCGATTTCCCGTGAGGTGATTGGATTTTTCAATTTGCCTAATCCTTCAAGCCGCACTATGGCCCTGGGGTTGACTCAGTCCCTAATAGAAATGAGTACCAGGAATCTTCTTCGGGGATAAAGGGCGGCCGGAGGGTAAGGCTGACAGGCTTACCGCCATCTGTGAGCCGATTGTCTAGAAGATGTGGGAGCCTCGACGTCTCACAACCCTATTGGCCTTCGCGGCCTGTTACAGGGATAGTTTTACCTTTTTTCTTTCCTTTCATGGGACAGTAGTCAGAATTTTCTGCTGATAATTTTATACTATTACGTCATCACAGTAGAAAGTATAGGTACAACACATGTTCGTTTCTTGCAGTATGTTTTGGCTCATTAAGCTACAAATAAATATATGCATTTTTACATTCACCATAGGATAATTCCTATTGTGGTGACGGACTAAAAAATAAAGAAAATTCACATACAAAATACGACGCTAAAATATAATATTTGCACTAGCTAATTAAAAATACGCAGCTGATTTAAAATGTTTAACACCTTCAATACGAAATTCGGATTGGAGTGGAAAAGTTTATACCTTAATGTTAACTCGTGGACTATGATTCGGTGTAGTCTGGTAGGTGAGGAGGAACGTTTCGGAGGGACACATCTGTGCTGCAACATTCCATAGCACATACGAGCCTTGAATGTCGCAAGAAACCTCAAGTCTTCTGTAAATCAGTTACTGCTTTTGGGTGGCATAAGGCATTTGTGAGGGAGGGCATGATTGACTAATCTGTCGATTGTGGTTCTTCGGAAATCAATTTTCCATTTTATTTCTGTAGGCAGGATCCAGATTCCTCTAGGAGGAGACCCCAATGATTTTCGTGTCGACGAAGGGAGCCATAGTATCCATTAACCAAATAAATTTCTGAAATTCATAAAGTATTCATTTGGGCTGGGCCAAATATAAACGTAATGTGGGCTGTGACTACAAAGCTGACTGTCTGTGAGACCGAAAGGTTGAAGTCCTTAATATTTCGCACGGTAAGGGCACGGAACAATGCCAATAAGAAATTCCATGTCAAAATGCAAACATTTTTCATAAACACACAAGAGTTTCGTTACATTCG
Source organism: Cryptotermes secundus (assembly GCF_002891405.2). Lineage (NCBI taxonomy): Eukaryota > Metazoa > Arthropoda > Insecta > Blattodea > Kalotermitidae > Cryptotermes > Cryptotermes secundus. The sequence continues at coordinate 267,810 of NW_019720165.1, forward strand.
CCTACATTGTACCATGCTCTGCACGAAACAAAAGTCTTCATAAACTACAAGTATGCTTATAACAGAAAATATTTTTACGAATAATTTACAATATTCAGCTTCATAACTTGTACTCTTCTCCAAGTATAATTAGAATAATCAAGTCAAGGAGGGTGAGGTGGCATGGCATGTAGCACGAATGGGGGATAGGAGGGATGGATTTAAGATATTTGTGGGAAAGTCAGAAGGAAAGAGACTACTGGGAAGACCATGGCGTAGGTGGGTGGACAAATTTTCAAGTATAGACTGCTGTAAGCCTGGATCGATACTGGCACTAAATAACCCTTTAGAAGAGCCAGTTAATTTTTTTTCCTAGCTCGAGCCCGAAGAAATTTAGTCCACACCCTCACAAACTATATAATTAAAATCCATTAAAATGTTAGCTTTGAATTTGTGCGTGGATCTTTGAAGTTGTCTTTTCGTTTTCCGATTAAAATGTCTCACTTTTCCTACTCATGCATGCTACATGCCCCGGCCATCATATCCTCTCTGATCTTTAATGAACGTGTAAGAAGGAAAGAGTTGTAAAGTTCATTATTATGCAAATTTTACCCCCAACTCCCAGCAATTTTTCTCTCTTAGGTCCAAATATGTGTTCCTTACTAATGTAATCTATAGACAGACACTATACACCTTACGGAGTTAAGTGACGTAAAACTGAACAGCGATAACGTATTCTCCTTTTGATTAGGGTAAATGAAAATATCTCTCTTCAGGTTTGCTCTTATCTGCAGGCTTTCAAAAACAAAATGAAATTTTATATTTCAGCCTTTACAGACCTAATCAAAGGCTCGTCGATAATACAATAGGAGATGCAGCTTTGAAGATAAAAAGATCTGCATTCGTTACTCACTCTGCGACTAGAACAGAGCACCGACTGATGTTAAGTACCTCCGGCTATAAATTTTCCACAGCCGTTTTCCCGTCCCAGTATTTATATCAGCATCAGGGTTTCATTTATACCGAACTCTCCCCCCCAAGTGCACGAATTAAAGAGCGCCGAGCTCGCGGCTGCTGAACAGTGATTAATTCAGGAGGGCGACATGATGGCATCGGCGTCTTTCCCTGAAAGTACGTAAAGGTATCCCTGTAACACGCCGTAGAGGCCCATAGGGTTGTGAGATGTTGAGGTTCCCACATTTTCTAGAAAATCGGCTCATAGATGGCGGTAAGGTTGTCAGCCTTACGCGCCGGCCGCCCTTTACCCCCAAGAATATTCGTGGTACTCATTTCTGTTAGAGACTGCGTCGACCCCAGGGCCACAGTGCGGCTGGAAGGATTAGGTCAAATAAAAAAAAAGCAATGACCTCATTGGGACTTGAACCCGCGACCTTCCGGCTTGTAGCATAGTGCCTCAACTACGCTACCGCGTGCCCCCACTTTCTTAGAGAGACCAAGAACAATTTCAGTTACGATTACCGGACTCCGGACCGAGACTCCAGCTACAAAACAACTTTACTATAACAACTCAACTGCGATGTTCGGTTCCGCGTTATATGAATCCACTTCTAAAGGTTATAAAGTTGTCTCCATGACTAAGTACCGGCCTATCGCGAGATACGTGTGTATGGAGAGTGGAGGTAACCTTCTAAGCATTCCTAACCTCGGTGCTGGGCTGCACTTTGAAGAAGGCGCATACACCGCTTTGCCTTCTGCTTAACTAAGCACTATGACATGAAGGCGTATGGGGGAGTGGATGTATAGATCCATATTCTCTTGACCTCGGCACTAGTTAGAAGTGAGTGGTCAGCTTCACGCCTCGGCAGCTTTATCCCCGGGTAAAGAGCCCCAGGTACCAAACGGATAGGAGGTTGGGTGAACCCCAGAGCCGGTCTAGACGATATAGAGAACGGAAAATTCTTACCCCCACAGGGGCCTTGAACTCCGACCCCTCGGTCGTTCAGCCCATAGCCAGTTACTATACTGACTGCGCTATCCCGATATTCTGCTGCTATAAAATCTCAAGGAAGTAATACAAATTACGTCACCTTTGTCATACTACTTCCGATAGTTTTTACTTTATCTTCCTAGGTTTTCTTCAGCTTGCAGAACTAAAATACCACAGAAATACAGCTAATATCGGAGAGTGTTTAATGGTGGCTGGTCACCCTCGAATTCTTGCGCAGTCTTAACCCTCGCGGGGTACCTATTTGATAGAGGTCTTGGTGGGTCCCGCATTCTGTCTAGACTTCCTGACGAAGAGAAAAACCCCTTTCCCCTGTGGAATGATTGGTACTATAGATCAAAAAAACCCATTACTAGACAAAGTGTCGTTAAACAGCAAGGGACTCGGTCCTTTCTAGAGTCTGGAATTTTTTTTTTTAAGATCTGTGACATATGGTGGCTTGTCATGAACTAATCGCTTGCCTGACCACATGAAGTACTTCCCCAGTTATCTACTGGAGGGGCGGGGGGGAGAAGCTCAGGATAGTGATGTACAATTCCAATTAACTTCATCCACAAGATTCCTGACTGTCTGCAGGACGGCCTTCCGACACGAACTGTTGCCATCCTGCCCCACACTAGACAGGACTCGAGCGTTCATTCGCTCTGCAGTTTCAATTCATGTACGTGTATGACTTCGGAGACTCCCTCGTGCATGGCGTGAAACAGATGGGGGCGGGCGAGCGGTGACATAAATTAATCAAACGATTTTCAGTTTATGAGATGACACAGCACAAAAATTCCCTTCTTTTCAATTATCTCTAAAACCGTGAAACTTGAGATATAAGGGTATGCGATATAATGAGTGAATTATTTTTCCAACGACTTTCGTTCGAAATATTTCTCGCTCCTATAAATATAAAGCGAATGATGCTCAGAGTTCCCGTAGAAGTGCCTGCTGATCCTTATGTAAAGTGTCCGTTATTGTTGTCCAATTTGAACCAAAGATATTGTCGACAAAGTTTACCGAATCTCCCCAACATCAAATTTCATGGAAATGCAATAAAATGTTCTAAATTTCCATGCGGACAAATAGACGGGGGAGACGCATATTGTAAAGCTAGCAGGTGCATTTCTTTTTGCAAATTTGCGATGAAAGCGCGCATTGTGTTAAAGTGCTTATACCTAATTAAGCATCACAACATTATGACATGTATGGGGGTGGATGTATTGTAGCTCCATGCAATTTTTCTCACGACAATAAAAAGTGATTTGACCAATTTCACACCCAACTGCTTCACCCCGGGGGAAGTGGAAGCAATTTCTCATTTTATAGGAGACAGGGCGGGCGTCTGAGTAAGTCAAGACGTAGTGACGAACAAATTCACTGCCCCTACGAAGAGTACAGTCAAGATTTTGCTGCCTAAGGCCAATCACTATACCGACTGTGGTATCCGAGATCACATATTAAATAAATAATAAAAATAAGAAATGGAATCATCCTAAAGAATTTCAACAATAATGTCAAATACTTACGTTATTATTGAAGTTAAAATCTGGCGATAACAAACGCATGCGCAATAGCAGGTAATATTGATATAATATCCCATGACAAAAATAGGGCTAAAATTACAGTTTTGTGAAATCCTTGAAATTTCAGGTCCGTCAGAGGAATCCTAACATTCGTAATAGGTCAAATTGGGCAACCTAATAGAAGAGGAAATTATATTAAAGAGCTGGTTTATGAAAAGAATGAAAAGAAACGCTTAACCAAAGTAGTTTTCAATATCAACCTCCAGTGGAAGACGCGATGCTGGAAGACCCAAGAAAAGATGGAAACACTAAGACCACTTCTAGCTTTAAAGAAATAGGGCTTAAGACCCAGCCCTCAGTTCACGAAGAAGAAAAATAATTTAAGTCGTGTTTTTAATCAAGTGAATATTTTCTTCTTTTAATTTCCTTCCTGAAAGTGCAGAACATATCTCTAATATCTTGTTCTTAGATCATACGTTTTCCTTTTCGTAATCTTCTCGCTTTCATCCCCCCCCCCCTCTTGACGAAACTATCACCTCTGCATTTTAAATTATAAGGCACGACAAATTACCCACGACAGGCCAACCGAAGCATTTTCAAGACAAAACATACAAGCAAATTAATCCTGAAGCTATATTTAGTGGAGGGGCGGACATACCTTGAGTAACAGATGAATTGGGGGGCTGATACTGGGCCGCTTCTTTTCTTGATGACAGAGACACGCGTTCAGCCAAGGCATGATGATTCCGATCACAATTCGTGTAACAGAGGCACAAATGAAACAGGTACTACGATACTTGGCGTTGAAAGAGCTGTTCGAAATTCAGTTTCATTAGCACAAACTTCACATCTTCCATTTTAAGGCATATTACACAGTTACGACTTTCTGCCTAAGACGCTTCTTAGTTTACGAAATCAAATGGGTCATTCCACTTTAAATATTATATGTTAAATTGCTGAAAATATATGTTAAAAACAATTACAAGCAGGAAGTTAGCACTGATAGAGTGTTGTTAAAAGAGTTCATACACAAATGCCACCTTGTTCACACTGTATCCAGTAAAACAGTTCTTAAATTGTCTTTCCAGATATATTTGCTTTTGTTAAGCATATAGCACTAAAATACCACACAAGTAAAGCTAATACCAAAGACTCTTTAATGGTTATGTTGATTTATTATAAAGCATGTATCACTTGTTAAAAGCACTTATTAAGCACGGGCTGTTAATTACTAGAGTCCGTCCTTTAACGCCAGGTAGTCACACGAGTTCAATGAGAGTTCGTTAGCTCAATCATTATTTCACAGTAGATGGAAAGCCAAGATTATGTTTTATTACCACGCCTTCACGTTTATTCGTAAACTCAAACTGGAAACGATAAAAACAAACACTGCGAATTTTCGAAGATGACTATGAATTACGCAACCCTATAATTTCCACGGCAACTGGTGTTTGTATCGAAGCTGAAGCATGAAGAAGAAACACATTAAGCTTGACATTGATCTAACAGAAGAACACGCGCGCAAAAGAGCAGACAAGATGTAGCAGGAAGCGTGCCTCAACCGGCCTGCACCGAAGCCCGCCAAGCACTGGCAGCGCTCCCGGCCAGCTCTCCTCAGCAGTGCTCGCTACCGCCAAAACTTGCAGCGTGCAGAGCGGGCAGTCTGATGGGGCAGCTAACCATCCATTCATGAGACACAGACTGTTAGCGCCACAGCCTAGACTGGTTCTATTTATGCCACGGGCGTCGTCTGAGTATTAGTTCTAAGTTTATTTAACAATGCTGTTCCAACGGCATAAGTTACGTAGTGTCACATGAATTGGGAAGATAATTACGAATGCTGAGAAACGAAGGTTTCGGTGTATTGGTTAAGCCTGGCCGCGTCATAGCTCAAACAGTTAGTCGCTGGCTTCCCACCGCGGCGGTCCGGGTTCGATCCCGGGTCTGGTCAAGTCGGATTTGTGGTGGACAAAGTGGCGCTGGGGCGGGTTTTCTTCAAGTACTTCGGTTTCCCCTTGCCAATCTTCATTCCACCAAATTCTTCATCATCATAATCACCCGGAGCAGATACAATAGGCCAATCAGTGGCCGCCGTGCCGAGTGGACCCAGCTGGACTCCACCCCCCCACTATGCGAATTAAAAAAATGGTTAGCCCTCCTGCTTTGTATTCGAGAGGAGCCGATTTCAAATCTCAGCCCAGAGACCAGCTATCATGACTGAAGTGCTACGTGAGTTTCTTCAGTTCCTTCAAGCAGATGCCGGGAGAGTACCTCAAATCAGACCACGTCGTGTCAAATTCATTATTCATTAACCTTCTTATTCAACGCTACATGACTTCACCTACTAAAAGCTTCGTTAAAATGTAAAGTTGAAGAGAAGGCGTAGGGAGTAGTGGAGGTATAGATCCACAGTCTTTTGCTCCTGGAGGAAANAGCCAGTCTGAACCTTATGGAGAACAGTCTTTTGCTCCTGGAGGAAATCGATCCCCGATTCCTCGGTCGAGCCCGTAGCATAGTCGCTATACCGAATTAACTACTCAAATTCCTGATAGCGTGATGAAATAAACTTTAAATAAATACAACTTAATGAATGGTGAGCAGGTAAGAATTTGAAAGAGAACAATAGGGGCTAAAATCAGGCCATACGCCGGTCTGGAGAGACTGAGGAAAAGCAAAAGAAGTCTTAGTTTCTAGAGTTAATGAACCGGCTAAGATTCGAATCAAGTACTTCCTGAACGGAGACAACTACCGCCGCATAAACATTCTCGGAGACTACGTCAGGTGTCTTCTATTTACTACAATGCTAACATTGATTATGAGGGTCTTTTACTGGGGTAAAACGGTCGGAATCTGAAGCTAACTCTGTCTAATCCTAAGGTTAAAGTTGAGTGGAGATGAATTAGTTCTAAACAGACTCACAGATGTACGACGATATTACGTAAATTCTAGCTGCTTTGGTCGTCTCTCTTCTGTAACTACATAAACATACAAACAGAAAGCAAACCTTTGACAATGTAATCCCAGACATTTATAAACGGCTCTCATAATTCCACGTTAAACAATTCATAAACAAATGCTCCCCATTTTTGAGCGACATGTGCAGGCAAAACAATATTTACATAACAGATGTTTCCACCCGGCGATGTCCTGGGGACCTTGCAGTTCATGGCGGTTCAGCTTCTCGCCTTGAGGGATCAGCGCTGAACGTCGGGTCGTGTTCCTCCTAAATCTTAATTGCTTCATCTGGTACGAATCCTGTGTGCTAATAATTAATGAGGGTGAACTAATATGAACCTTCCGAAATCGTAATTTCTGCACATATACCACGGAACACGATATTTCCGGCTGTAAGGTTGCGAGAGAAGGAAAACAATATCGTGATTTTCTTACGGCACACCCATTTATATATTTTTGGCCTGCTATTTCCCTTCTTCCTCTTCTCTTACTCGTATTTGTCTTTTGTTCTTTCATCTCTTTTTTTCTTGTATTTATTCCTTTTCTTCTTCCTCCTCCTTTTTATATTCCTCCACTTCCTTCTTATATTCCTCTCTTTTCTTACTACTATTCGCAATACGCACATTCTCCTTTCTTCTTGCTCTCCTTCATAATTTTCATACTTTTCTCATAGCGTTCTCTTTCTTCAAATCTTCCTTCGTTATTTTTCGTCCTTACATTTATCTTTCTTTCCCGCTTGCCTCTTTTTATTACTTCTCCTTACTCATTTGCTTTCCCTCGTCCCACGTTACATTTTTTCTGCTTCTTCTTCGATTATTGTCGTATCTCAAAGACTTGACAGAAATATATAAGGCAGCTCTGCTCATTTTAGCGCTTGCGCAGTTCAATCTCTGGGAAAGGGGGGAAAATAAATTACATTTCTTAGCTGTTATAGTAATTTTTAACTTGAATATTTAACAACATGAAATAAAATACTTTTTGTCCCTGTTCAGGAAAATATTCTTTTACTACAAATAGTTTTCCAGCGATAGATTTGTATCCGCAATAAATTGACATTAAGGCCTATTCAAAGTGAAGGGACTCCATTATGTGATATTGTCACGCTGCCGTTAAGTCCTTCGAAATTTCCTCCGACAGTCCGAGCTCAGCAGTCGCGAACCTGTGATGTTCGCAGCGTCATAAATTGAAACCCGCATAACAGATTAAAAAAAAACTCCGTGACCTGTAGTCCTCAAGCGAACTATATCGACCGAGCGACCGCCGCTTTTCTGCGAAGTTAGTGCTAACTTTTGCAGGATAGAGGGTGTCGCGTGGTCAGTGCAACGGATCCCCACGGCCGTTAATTTCGGTTTTCTAGACCGGACCCGCTATTTCCTTTAAATAACTCCTCAATTATCCTCACAAGGTTAAGAGGACCTCGTTCCAGACCCATTATTCTTCAGAAAATATAGTAGCGCCGGGAATCAACCCGGGACCTCTAGATCTATAGCCAGGAAATCTGATCACTAGACCACAGAGTGGGTCCATAAGAGATTACGTAATCTGAAAATATATATGAGCGTTCTCCAGCAGAACACATTTGCTCACATTTGTATTCATGTAGTAGTAATAAAAACGGTTAATGGACGAGGTTCTTCTTACGTTCGGATCCACTAAACATCAGAATACATCACCGGTAAAACGTCTGTCTTTTTTTATTTATTTAACTGTACCGTCAGTAACTCGGACTACGTAACAGGGAATGGTAGGATGATTAGCGAGCAGTTAATTAGAAAATAACAGCGATTACGTGTGGTCGCTTGTGGTGATCTATTTTTCGGCACTGACAGTCTCTAGACAATATAGCGTTGAATGGTAGGACGATAGGCGATTAAAAAATCGGAAAGTATTTGGAAGAAAACGGTTGTGACCCAATCGAGGTTCTATCCCGGCATTTTCCTGTAGAGACGGAAAAAGACTATGAAAATCTGAATATCTGGTGTTGCTTTCTACATTCGAACCCAGTACCCCCCGAATATTGATCTAGACCGTTAGCACTACGTCACGCTGCTCCATAAAAGGGTGTGGGATAAAGCGGCCGTCGCTGTATTTTATGTAGTCCCTACTATCCTGGCCTGGAGTGTCTGAGAAGAACCACGAAAAGCCTGATTCGAGATACTAGGGCTCAGGACTGAGATTTAAACCTGGGACATCCAGAACACAGTGACCTTCAGTGGTACTGTCTCCATGATACAAGGTCAAGTGTCAAAAATAAACAAAGACATATTGATTGTGACAAGTTGTCTTAGCTCAGACACAAAATACACGCGCCTTCAGTCTTTTGTGACCCTAAATCGATTGCTCTCGTATCGACTGGCGACATTGTATAGAAACAAGTGCCTGTGACCTGTGACATATGAAAGAAAAGCATCCAGGGGGACTCAATCCAGCCGTCCCAGGGCTCTGACCTCCACGGGAACTTCGTCCTACAAACAGAAGGATATCCCTCTATCAAATTACGTAGCCATGAGCCCTTACTCAAGTCTCTGAACCCCATCACAGTCTCTTTTTTGGGGCAGCCGGGTCAAGTTCAGTAGCGTGCAGTGAATTCTATACATTGGGAAATATTCAGGATGGATGGCAGTGCTTTACTCCTATACTTAACTTACTACGAGAATTCAATCCAAAATTGCACACTCACTAGGCCGGTTGCATTCATGGCATTTCGTATACAGGGAAGTATAAGTGTGGATAATAGACTGTACATTATAGGAACTCATTATAATAACATAGGCAAAAATAATACCGTCTAATGTGACTATTTAAGTTTTATCAAATTTTTGCCTATGTAATTGTTAGTGTGACGGACCAGAATGAAACAAATAAAAAAATCGTTAAAATAAATTAGGACTTTTACTTCGAATCATTTACAAATCAGTTGCGTGCAGTATATTTTATGCATAGGGAAATATTACTGTAAAAATATACAATTCAAGAGCAGTTTTACAGAGAATTGCATGACACTGGCTTGTATCAGTACATGTAAGTTATGTTGATTCCTCGTAGACAATTTTCTGTAAAACTATTGTTGAATTGTATGTTTTTGCAATAATACTTGCCTATGCATAAAATATACTGCACGCCACTGATACATGTGGAAGTGGCATGTAGATCAACAGTAGTTCTAATGGGAACTCCTTATGGAATGTCAACATAACTTTATCATTAATTCCGCAGTTCAGTGGCGTGCAATACATTTACGGAAATTTAAATAGGAGTTGGTTACACAGAATGTTGTGTACGGAATTTAGTCTGATATCTCATATCCTTACGACTCTGGATGACGACCTTTCAAGTACAGAGGTTAACTAGCGTCGAATGAAAAGAAAATATGTTTGAAGAAAGCAGTGGCTCCGTGTAAATATTGTGTTAACCTACGTTTCGGAGGAACGTATCGCCTCTATCTTCAGGGTAGAAGAAAAAAGAAGAAAATCCGCAAGCGAAGGACCAGCGTGAGCAGGTGCAAATAGACGAATATATTTATCGACCTGTCAGTTGTTTAGACTATAAGTCTATAGATTGGAATGACAATGAAAAAATAAGAAATTAATGTGTGGAAGAAAGCAGTCGCTGGCTTATTTGAGGTAATACTATAGTATATTGGCATTTAACTGGTGTGACTGAGGGAACCGATGAAAAACCTCAGTTCAGGGCAGTCCATTACTGTACCGACATTTTAAACCGGGACATCAGAAATACAATGCAAGATTGTTAATAGCTGAACCACAACGTTCGATCACACATAGTGAATATGTAAGGATCTGGAAGGAGGCAGCTCTGATATATTACAAACGCTATGCAAGCATTCGAATGCAGACACTGAGGAAAATTACGAAAATATAAGTGAATATATATGTTAATCTGATGACATCGAACAGAGTACCTCCCGAAAGCTACCGTTTCTCTGTTTCGGGACCTCAGTTTCTGTTAGATCCTTTATAAGACAAGGTCAACTAAATGCTTTAAGAATCTATCTTTCATTTCCACAAAAAAAAAATATTGCATCTCCGTTAGGTCTACAAAAGTCACTTGGCTAATGGTATGTTTGACTGAGAAGCAAACATGACTCGCAAACAAACTTCGCGTGCAAAGTGGTGTGCTACTTAACGTCGAAACAAGCGGTACATTCACTTGCGTCCCTCCCTGTGTACCATTCACATCACAATCAGAAAGGAACTTAAATCTCGCTGAGTAAAAGGCAGAAACAATGTTCGAATTTGAAGTTAGAGCATATTTCCACAGACTGTAAGCTATTTGATTAAAATCGGTAGAGGAAATTAAAAGTTAGCACGATGAGCAACTTTTACGAAACTCATAGGCCTATTGGTAGGCTGGGCGGTGGTTGAAATTTGGTGCCCTAAAACGGAATACAGATTAAATATCTTGATGAAATATGAGCCACGAAATTGCGAGGCAAGGCTTAGCCACTCATGCAATTAAAAGGTGGGGGGCGCCAACGTGGAACCCTGTGTCTTCATTCATGCAGACGTCATTTGGAATATTAAAAAATATTCGGGGCTAAGGTATTTTAAACTTTTATAATTTATAATTTTATAATTGCCCCCCCCACACACATATGTACACACACACACACACACATATATATATATATAAAGAAAATAATCCGATGTTCCGTAAATGGTACCCCATATGACATGCCTGGGTGAAGCGTTTTATATATAATTATTCATAAACTAACTAACTAACTACCTCAGTGGCCCGTAATCCGCAAGCGAACTATACCGACCGAGAGACCGCCGCTTGTCGGCGAAGTTAGTGCCAACTTTAGCAGATAGAGGGTGTCAGGTGGTCAGCGCAACGGATTCCCACGGCCGTTAATTTCGATTTTCTAGACCGTAATATTATTCCTATGATAATTTAATTTAAGAACATTTATTCCAAACGAGAAAACCTTGATTTTATTTCACGGATCAAGATGTTTCGGCCAATAACCCTCTTAATCTTTATCCCTGAAATGTTCGGTACAAATCTCAGCTGGGGCACTAAATTTCCTGAGGTTCTTGTGCTCTTCCTCAGTCACTCCAGGCGAATATGGGGAGATTACTTTGAATTATGCTCCGACAGCTACCCTCCACGTCGCTTAATCATTCTAAATTAGCAAGCTACTCGTCAATTGCATGAGGTATGAGCAGAATTGTTAAATAGCCCATAAATAAATAATAAATTGCTTTTGTTTCTTCTTAATTTTTTAATGATCAAATAAACTCTCCTATTATCGATACTGCTAGTCTTCGTTTACCTTAAGACCTTCTTCACTTTTACAGCAATACTGTAAGGTCAGTTCTTCAGCAGATGAATCAAAGTTGCTACTACCACACCCAGATGTCAGTTTTCATTAGTAACACAGTTCCTTGGCTGACGAGTATTACCTTATATACTGAGGCCACTGGAAGAAGCCCCATCGATGATGGGGGAAAACAGCGCTCAAGACTTCCTACCGTTTCCTGTTGAGTTCCTCTGGTGTATGTTAACCAGCCAAAGCACTGCTTGACAGGAAAACTCTTCACGACAAGAATGGCTACACGACTGAAGGGAATATACAATCTTGTGTTGGGGGTAAATCCTATACATATCACACACAAATTCATATGAGGCTTTGGGATTACATGCATCTCCAGTTCATAATCTCTGCCCTACATTGTCACCATTCATGAATATCTTCTCATCCCTTTCATTGATGTAAAACTTCTTCAACAGAAAGAATGTCATTACTTAACTCATCATTCAATCAATCAAATCGAAGAATAGCAATTGCCTAAAACACTGAATAATCACTTCCTTCCACACCCTTCATAATTGTCCTTCATTTCGGTGTTAAATATAGGTCAAGTTGTCCCTGTGACTAATTAATCTAGTACTATGCCATGAAGACGTATGGGGGAGTGGAGGTATAGTTCCAATATTCTTGACTTTGGCACTAGATGGAGGCGAATGGTCAGCTTCACGCTCCTGCCGCTTTACACCTAAAGAAACTGTCCCCATTACCCACTGGATAGGAGGCTTGGGGGGCCTCAGAACCGGCCTGCACAATGTGACGCACAGAAAAATCTGAAGGGTTCTGACGATGGTGTACAACACTCAGAATTACTGGGCCTTTGGACTTTTTCCATCATCCGGTATTCTAGAGACTAGAAAACACGACGCTTCGGAAACTGGAACTGTTTCCATCCTCAGGCGAGACACCTTCTCCATTAGAAGGAATTAAATTCGATCACTGGACAAGCCCTGTCAGAGTCACACAGCTATTTAATCACCTGAGACCAGGCTAATTCGGCGGGATATTACAGGAGAATATTCAATATCAGTTGTGATAGAGCACGCACAGGCGTGGACATAAAGGGAAGTATAAATTTGTGATACAAGCCTAGCGAACAAAGCCAAGTGCATGAGCACCAACACAAAGAAAGGGGGGGGGGAATTGACAAAATGTAGTATCTACCGCTAGCGCCATCTGTCGAGTCCACAAACCTAGTGATTTCGACAGATAATTAGCTTTTCCTTGCCACAAATAGAACTCCAGCCGACCAGCTTGTAGTCCTTCGTTATGCCAACTGAGCTATCCCGGCTCTCTTCGACGTTATATAACAGATATAACTGAGGAAGCGTTGTTGAATAACGTAAAAAGTTGCAACTCCATCGCTGTGCTACATAAAGAAGAACTTGTCACGTGACTGACGTCACTGTAAGGGGTTTTATCATGATTTCATCTCTCGGATGAGCGTAACAATTACTAGAATATCCGAGGTCATGCCTTCCCCCTCCCCCTTCCCTCCGCGCTGGAGCCTACCCCTTCCCGGTTGCGCTTCAGGAGGGCTCAACAATAGCCTAGCCCTGACCGATATGAGGGCTGGGTGGAATGTAAACTGTAAGTAATTTCCACATTTGACTTATGGCGCTTCAAACCGCATATAGTTGTGTCCCCCCCTCAACAGCTCCCTTCGAAACTATGTGATGCTCTGCAGCCCTAGACATCTCACAATAGGACGGCAAAGGAACGTACGCTACAACTCCATGTAGCAGTGTCTTTCTTGGCAGGCGCTCGGCTGGTCAAGAAATTCTCCGCCTTTTTACATGAGCCGTGAACTCCAGGATTGCTTCCAGGTTGAGGTGACAACTCATCGCTTTGTAGTCCCAAAACGGCGGAGCCTTACCTCTGCGTCTGGGCCGCGCCATAGCTCAAGCGGTTAGTCGCTTGCTTCCCACCGCGGCAGTCCGGGTTCGATCCCGGGTCTGGTCAAGTGGGATTTGTGGTGGACAAAGTGGCGCTGGGGCAGTTTTTCTGCGAGTACTTCGGTTTCTCCTGCCATTCTTCATTCCACCAACTGCTCCACAATCACCCTCACCTATCACCTGGGGCTGGTACAATAGTCCAGAAGTGGCCGAAGTACAAGGGACTTAGTCCCACCCCACTAGCAATAAAAAATAATTTAAGTAGGTTAATGAGGTAATTATTCCGCACCTGTGTAGGTTTCTGAGTTCAGCCGAAGTGGAGTTTCAAGTGTTCCAACTATTCCGCGCACAATGAAATTGCAATTTTGAGGTTGAACTGTGGCAAATGTAGCATATGCCGAAACGTCAACACATCATCAACGTAATACTATGAGGCTAAATCCTGAAAGCCGAATTTACGCTTTATATTTTAGTCAGTTGCTTAACCAGTCAATCAGTTAAGTTATTTTAATATTTTATGGGCTGTGATGCCTTGTAACTTGGCATGAGGGTAGTAACGTTTCGGAAGCACCTCCTTCCCTAAAGATGGAGGTAGCAGACCACACAGTGTCTCAACCCAGAATAACATCATCTCGATATAACTGCCGTGGAAGCATTAAATTTCACATCGTGAAATAGAGTTTAGTCGGTTGCTTAGTTTAATGAAATACGTTGCCAGGTGTATGACGTTTAGACGCGCAGAGTGAGACAGAGCTATATGATTGCGAAGTTGTGAGACGCTTTCTTTGGGAGTCGTAATGAAAGCAGTGTAATGTTATATAACATTGTAGAAACACGTTAATTATTAAGAGACTTACACAATTCAGTATCGTGCAGGCTATGTTCTCCAGACATACTTCCTCTTGGTATTATATTGTCATTATTTTATGGGGTGCGTGACTTATAAGACGAGTTTTGAATTTGATTATTGAATGTATTGACACCTTATATATTCACACAACTCGGGACTACAGGCAATACAGCGCTACGTTGATTTACACATTTTTCAGTTTACCGTCACACACGCACTACACCTTTCAGGCTTCCCTAGTCGTAACCTAGTAACGGATTTATAAGTCTCATCATCACTTCAAATAATACGTGCAGTTTTCTTTGCACCGCCTAATTCATATCTTGTCATTATTCTCGACTCAATTCAATTCCAGGTTCATATCCCGGCAGGTTGGCTTCCCGAATCTCGACTCTTCACTCTATTCGATTACTGTTCTCTACTGCCGAATACTTACTTATAAAAACTTTGCACGGACATCACGGAAAACACAGCCTCTATTGTTAAGGAGGCCTGTTTACTGATTTATTGCTCCGCAATGGACGTCCTATTCTTGCGTGCGTTCATATAGTCGTTGCCTAGCAGTGGGTATACACGTCACAACACGTTTCAGTGTTGCAGAATCGAAATTGCGACAAGAGGACGCATAAGCAAACGGAAAGGAAACCAAACAAAGTATGATGGCGCTGGTTGGTTTAGTTCTTATCACGTGACAATCAGCTCTACGCCGCAAATGTCACCAGTCAGTTTAGTCATGTGTTTAACGTTTGGTGCCCACTGTTGGCCAGACGGTGGTTTTAGTGACCAGTATATCCCACGTTTCAGAAAGTCTATCCAACCGTAATTTAACACATCACAGCGTCCTCGAAGTTCTTGTAAGTGGTCAAAATGCTGTCGATATGAGACTGTGATTGTGGTGGCTCCGAAAGGACTATTTTCTTATGGTGTTACAAACTGCAGTAGACCTTCGGGCCAAAACAATTTTTCAACCGAAAGGAAAGAGAGGCAAGTTAGTTCCTTAGACCCTGAGCAGCTATTTCACAGCATGGATTCGGAACTGTTCATGACTGGGTGTGTACAAATTAATTCCCCTATAACAAAGTATATTTCCTGTTACATGTGCCTGTATTATCAAGTTAATGAGAATGTGATTAAGGCACCTAGCACACATGGGAGAGATGGGAAATTATACAAAAAATTGGTCAAAAGCGTTAAGAAGAGAGACAACTTGGGAGACCTAGGCGTAGGCAAAAAGGTAAATTTGTCCCTATGCATAACTAAGTAAGCACTGCTCCATGAAGGCGTATGGTGGAGTAAATGTATAGATCCACATCTTCTTGAACTCAACACTAGCTGGAAGTGAGAGATCAGCTTCAAGCCCCAGCCGCTTTACAACCAGGGAAAGAGCCCTCAGTACCCATTAGATAGGAGATGGGGTGGACCCCAGAGCCGATCTGGACGACGTGGAAAAGAGACAATTCTTGACCCTATCGGGACTCGAACTCCGGCCCCTCTGTCGTCCAGCCCGTAACCAGTCGTTATACTGACTATGATATCCCGGATTCCGAGGCGTAGGTAGGATAATAATATTAAAAATGCACCCTAATGAAACAGGATGTGAGGATGTGGACTGGATTCATCTGGCTCAAGATAGAGTGATATGGTGGACACTTGTGAACAGAGTAATGACCCCTCTACTCCTTTCCTCGCCATAAAAGGGAATTTCTTCTGAAGCTGCGCGGCTATAAGCTTATCAAGGATGACTCCACTCCATGCAATTGGTCAGTGTTGATGGACAGTTGGTTATCGAAGGTTTTCTTTTTAACTTCTATAGTTATTTTGTATAGTTATTTTGATGTGAGAGAGGAAGAAGTGTTATTTAGAGTCAGTGAGCAGAGGAATATCCCACACGAAATACGAAAACGGAAGGCTAATTGGATTGGTCATGTTTTACGCAGAAACTGCCTTCTAAAAGAAGTTATTGAAGGAAAGATAGATGGGACGAGGAAGAAGACGTAAGAAGATGCTGGATGACCTTGGGGACAGAAGAGGATATTTTCATTTGAAGGAGAAAGCTCTAGATCGCATTAAGTGGAGGAATTGTTTTGGAAGAGACTGTGGACCTGTCGTCTTGACAGATTACTGATGATGATGATGAGTTATTTGGGGTGAAATCATACGATCGCTTTCAGTGAAATGAAGGAACTTAGAAGGAAACAGTCGTAGCCTATTTTAAGGTACTGTCTTGGAGGTACTAAAATCCTGATCGGTATAGTCGGTGTCCCGGCCAGGAATTGAATCGAGTACATAGAAATACAAGTAAGGAAAATTAGCGTTTTATGCTCAGTGACGTCACGGATTAGAGTACAATTATAGTTGGTTATTTAATGACGCCTGTCAGTCTCGAAACTATATTGATTCCTTAATCTAAGATTCTAGGTTGGCCAAGCTGCAGACTCCACAAGCACTGTTCGAGAATTACATTCTTACACAAAATGTTGTAACAGTCCTGGATCCCTGCTTAAGACAGCGTGATTAATGACAAGAAATTTCACGCTTAAAACGTTCAATAAATACTGTAATTTTGGTCGGTATATTAATCAGAAACCAATTGCAACTGACAAAATATTAACCTCTGCCTTCAGCCATGTTTAAATTGGAATGGTGGTCTCAGAGAATATAACGAGCCTTTTTGTAAATCGTCGCCACATTTTTGGGTTTTCGGCTCATCACTCAGTCTATGTGCTTCCCTGTGGGTGGCCGTGCCCTACATTTCCACCCAGAATTGTCCGATTTGTTTTAAGTGTGGGTCACACATCCTTATGTGAGTAAGAAAATTGAAGGATAACATGTAAAATGGGGCACGCCATGAAGACTTACGGTAAAGTAAAAGTACAGCAGCTTTCATCCTTAACTTCGGCAGTAAATTATGGTGAGTAGTTAGCTTCGTGATCTGGCCACTTTACCCCCTAGGAAAGAGCCCCAGTACACATTGGATAGGAGATGTGGAGAAATGAAAAATCTCTTGCCCCTAGTGGAACTGAAATACAATTCCTCGGCCGATCAGCCTGTATCCCATTTACATCGACTGAGCTCCTCCAGCTCCTAAATTTATATGGCACTTTCAATAAATGAAGATCCCCGTACATTATCAATTTACAGAATAAAATATGTTTTACAAGAAAGAAACGCTGTGATGATAAATAGCAAAAATACACGAGAATAATAAAAATATAATCAACTTGAAATTTAGTGGGCTACAGCTCCAAAGATCAGGGCTCGATTCCCGGCGCTACCAGATTTTCTGAGAAGTGGCGAGTCTTGATGATAATTGAGGAGCTATTTCAAGGAAATATTGGCTTCGGTCTAGAAAACCTAAATTAACGGCCGTGGGGATTCGTTGCACTGACCAAGAGACACCCTCTATCCTCTAAAGTTGGCACTAACTTCGCCGACAAGCGGCGGTCGCTCGGTCGGTGTGCATTGGGTTCCTCTACCTCAGAGTAAGAACCAGTGGCGAGCTCTATGAACACGATAATGAACCTTTAGATTCCACAAATGGTATGGAATTTCTTTAATATATTGGTGACTGTTACCATCTCGAGGATGATTCTGGCCCTCAGGGTTACATTTCAATACGAGTATTGTACCAATGACTACGTTATGGGGTGGGCTGCTGGAGTATTGTTTGATTTCTGGCATCGGCAGAGACCTTTCTCTTCACCGTCGAGTTGAGTGGGCTCGCCTAGCTTCCTAGCCATTCAACATCTAATATTTGGTCTCCCAATTGAGGGTTTCCTTCTGGTTTTCCGAATTAAAGTTGGGTATATATTTTATTTGCCGGTCACGGTAGCCGAGCGGTCTAAGGCATGTACTGTCTTCGCTCGCTTGGAAACCGGGATCGTGGGTTAAAATCCCACTCAGGGCATTGATGTTTAGTTTGTGTGTGTGCGTTTTTCTGTGTTTGTGTACAGGTAGAGGCCTTGCGACGAGCTGATCACCCGCCCAAGGAGTCCTACCGAATGTGTAAGATCTAGAAAAACCTAAGTGAACGGAGAAGTTCATGGAGGCAGGCATAGGCCCACTGGGGCTGTAGCGCCAAGGGAAACAAAATTTTTATATATTTTATTTGGGACACACTTTAGCGTAGTTGGTTGAGACACTATGTTACAAGACGAAAGGTTTTATTCCCAATGAGGTTTTTGGATTTTTCACTTGACCCAATCCTTCCAGCTGCACTATGGCCCTGGGATCGAATCAACCTCTAACAGAAACGAGTACCAGGAATCTTCCTGGGGAGTAAAGGGGGGCCGGCGTGTAAGGCTGACAACCTCACCGTCATCTGTGAGTCGATTGTCTAGAAAATGTGGGAACCTCGACGTCTCACAGACCTATCGACATCCACAGCCTGTTGCGGAGATAGCTTTAATACATTTTATTTAATGCATTTTGCGTGAATTATCATCAGAAATTTGGGCACCAGAGATAAGAACCGTGGAGGTAAAAATCCTTGTTCTCCTTCCAGGATGAAACAAGTAGTCAACTGACAACGTTTGAGGTGAAGTGGCCCAAAAGACTACACCAGTAGGAAAATATTGACTTTCAACATATGTAAGTTAATGGTTGCTTGCGTCAATGATAGTAAGGTAGCCTCCTAATTGTTATACACATGTGACGCAACCTCTGCTTGTTCAGCTGCACAGGAAAACCAGCGGCGCTCAAGAAGTTCAACCTTCGGCTTTACACACGCAAGTGGAATGCCTTTTGAGTTTTCAGTTACTAATACAGTCATATTTGAAACTAAATTGAGCAGATGCTGCTACATTCGGTTCGGAAGGTCTTCATTTTCTGCATGAAATCGTAAAGATTAAAACCTACGAAAGTGTACTATTTCCTGTTGTCTAATGTACACAGAACGTAATTTTCTTTTATTTCTTGTTTCCTACAGCACACGTAATAAAGAACCCCCATATTTATTACGAAATTTATTCTGTACTCTTGCAAATATGCACGGTAACAATGGCTGTTCAAATTGTATGCAAGACCTGTAGTAGAATTTTTGATTACGATTCGAATCCTTGTTGCCAGTCTCTTCTAGCTGCATGAGTAAGCTTCAATTCCTTAACTTTAAGTTCTTCATCCTTAAAGTTTTAGCTGCTTGTATTGTAATAAGGACAATCAAATTAATTATAAAGCGAGCGAGAGCGGGAATTTATGCAAAAATTTTTTAATTCTCCCATCGTAAGAAAGTAAGGGTATTTGCGAACAGAGTTATGAGCAGGACATTTGGGTCTGAGAGGGGGAGTAACAAGACCTCGAAGAAAATGCCGCAATAAGGAGCTTCATAATCTGCACTCATCATGACATATTATTAGAGTCGTTAAATCAGGGAGGAAGAAAAGTGTGAACTCTTTGGGAAAAAAACAAGAGATATAAAAAATTATTGGAGAATCTGATTGGACGGGAAACAGCCGTCACTTATATGATATTTAAAATGAGTTTCAATAAATAGAATGTGACGATGTTGGGTATATTCATCTGACTCAAGGTATGGTCCACTGCTAGGCTTTTATGAACACGTTAATGAATTTTCGAGTTTCATAGAACGAGGAGAAATTCTTAATTATCACGGCTACTATGAGCTCTCACAAGAAATCTATTCCATGGAGTTGCTTGTCCCTTTAAGGATTATTTAAATGGTGCCCCATTATTTTCTTGGTTACTTCTATTATCAGGAGCCGGGATAGCGTAGTTGGCATAGCGACTAGCTACGGGCTGGACGAGCTAGGAGTCGGAGTTCGAGTCCCGGTAGGATCAAGAATTTTCTCTTTTCCAAGTCGTCCAGACCGGCTCTGGGGTCAACCCAACCTACTGTCAAATGGGTACCGAGGATTCTTTCACCGGGGGTAAAGCGGCCGTGGCGTAAAGCTGACCACTTACCTCCAGTTAGTGTCGAGGTCGAAAAAACGTTCACTCCTCCACACACCTTTATGGCGTAGGATTTAATTAGTTAAGCAGAGGGACACTTTTGCTTCGCTTTACTTCTATTATGACTGCATGCTCGGTTAGGCCCACTATCCTGTGATCCAACTGGTTAGTTCACCTATTTCACAGTTGTCATGGCAATGGCTGTAGTCTGCTCCGGTTACAGTAACATCCACTCGCTATTATCAGCAATGTAACGCTTTCCCCTCGCTTAAGTAACACCCTAAAAGAGACGTGTTAAAAGCACTTAGCTGTTTTTCTAATTTTAGAATTCCGAAAGATTCGAATGAAGAGGTTTTATCACAACTCGTAGACTATTGTAACAAGAGAGATGAAAACTTCAGAGTAAAATCTGCAGAAATTTCCAAACTGAAATTTATTGACTGAAAATAGTGATTATGTCTCCTTGCAGCATTAAGGGAGAGTTGGTTGGGGTCCGTAATTAATTGATGTTTCTACGACAGACATGTCATCATCTCCACTGGGAGACTGGTACTTCGATTTCCAGCCCCTCTCAATTTGTAAGCTTTGACCGCGCGATGTTGCAAGTACAACCCACTACCAGTTAGTATCTTAATGATATATCACCATATAAATCCGACGTAATACTACAATAGCCGGTCACGGTAGCCGAACGGTCTAAGGCATGCACTGTCTTCGCTCGCTTGGAAACCGGGATCATGGGTTCGTATCCCATTCAAGGCATGGATGTTTAGTTTGTGTGTGCGCGTCTTTCTGTGTTTGTGTACAGGTAGAGGCCTTGCGACGAGCTGATCACCCGCCCAAGGAGTCCTGCCGAATGTGTAAGATCTAGAAAAACCGAAGTGAACGGAGAAGTTTATGGTGGTAGGCCTAGGCCCACTGGGGCTGTAGTGCCAAGGAAAAAAATACTACAATAATTCTAGAGGTATACAATACGGAGTAGTAGGGGCTGTTACCGAGTTCCAGTAGCCGTCTTCTTTCCTTCTGTGGGCTCTTTAACGATGATTTGGGTAGCAAAACTCCGTAGCGTCTGATGGACAGACGAGAGATGAATACATTTGAGAGGAAGCGGCCGTGGCCTACTAGAGAGGAACTGAGGTAAACACCAAAAAACTTCAGACATGATAACTGGAGTCTTGCTCGAAATCCTAAACGACCATCTCTCGAAAATAATTCTAGAGCGTTACTGCCAGACAAACGCGTTCGGTTTCTAGCTCTCTTACTATTGTTACATGTATTTTTTTAAAGATTCATCGCCATGCCAAAGTTCACAAACGGCTTAAATTTTGTTCCCATATCGCAAACTAGCACGGCAGCCATGAGGGTATTGTTTATCACCGGAAGTTAAAAAGTACCAAAGTAATCTGATATCTTAAGGCATACATTCATTCAGAATATCAAGAATAACCACCCGACCACTCACCAACTCACTCATGGAGCTGAGCCCTTTTTGAGGAGCCGCCAGTTGTGCAGCTACTCAAGAACTTCCCAGCATTTTGTGGAACCCGAAGGTTCATTACCGTGTTCACAAGAGCCCTCCACTGGTTCCAATCCTGAGCCAGATCAATCTAATCTATACCATTCCGCCCGATCAATGTCCACAGTGTTCTATTTCTGTTTGTGACGGGTTAGGCGCTCTGACCTATCCCATTTTCAGAATCCTTCGGAAAATATGAATCTTAGGGACAGTTAGTAGGGCTTTTTGGACGGGGTAAGGCTGCTACCGACGAAGGACAACACAAGCACGGGAAAGACAGTCGACGTACATCTGTACCTCCTAGTGGGATTAGAACTCATGATTTGGGGGTTCGAGGGGGTGCGATACTCCATGCCGCAGACAGAGCTGCCACTGCTATCGTCGTGTGAAGTACTGGCTTCTGTAATTAATTCATCAGAGGAAAACGACAAACGGACGGACATAAGAAGCCTTCTTGTCTCTCCCTAAGTGTTACAACGATCTAAATCCAGCAACGTGTCGCCCCGCTCTCAAGACATCCCAACCCATGCCCTCTTCAGGAAGCCATGGAAGGTGACTGCTCCTCCTGTCGATGTGGAGCGAGAGCCATGAACACTGAAAGATCTGTTTGTAGTTACTTAACAGGGACTTCCGGCCTTGCCTGCTTGCCTTGTTTGGTGACAAGGCAGTTCATGATGAAGGAGGCATAAATTAATTAGAAGTCTGTGTGCTGACACCGAGTGAAAATGTGACATTCATGTCGTGTATCGGTGTGGCGCATTGCTGACGTTTAGGGGCAGACTATGAACCGAATAATAACATTTTACATCTGTATGTACCTGCTGCTTAACTTACACAACTTGCATGACTATGGCGCAGTCAGTACAGCGACTTGTTACGGTCTAGACGGCCAAGGGGTCAGAGTTCGAGTCCTGGTTGGGGCAACATTATTCTCCTCTCCATGTCGCCCAGATCTGTTCTGGTTTCCACCCAGCCTCCTATCCAATGGGTACCAAGGGCTCTTTCCCTGGGGCTAAAGCGGCCAGGGTGTGAAGCTAATCACTCACCTCCAACTAGGTGGACTAGGTGGATCTCTAGATCAAATTCCCCATACGTCTTCATATCGTAGTGATTAATTAGTTAAGCATAGGGACAATTTTAGGAGGACATTAAATGAAAAAGGAATGAAGAAAGGAAGAAACAAAATAAAGAGCAAGAAACTAAATTATAAAAGAAAAAAGAAAGAAAGTAAATCCATCCGCAAAAAAAAAAAAAAAAAANATCCGCAAAAAAAAAAAACAACTTCGAAGCGCATATTAAATATTGTTCAACACCTTATGATTATAAATCACGCATTATGTAAATCTGGTGCTTATGATCCCAGTTGACATGCTGCTTGTTTTGTCGCTTTCTGTTCATGACTGGGTTCAAAAGATTAGCAAACGTATGGGAAAGAATTGAAAGCGACGAGTGGTACCCCCTAAAGATATTAGGATTAAGAACTGACATATTGCAAAGTGCAGAACATGGCAAACACAGCGGCACGTGAAAAACGTCAACCTGAAAAATAGCAGCAAGGTTAGATGGTAAGAAAAAACACACCTGGGCACATCTCACAACTACTGCCATGTTTCCTTAATTATCGCTAAAATGTTGAGAAAATGATTCTAAAATGTCGCGGCACGCTGGTTGGTCCACTTTAATTTGAAAATTACATTTCCAACAGGTAGTTTTATATGGTCTTGGTTTGGTTGACACAGCCTCGTTTGTGACAGTAGGTTGCAACACACAAAAGTAAGAAGAGAATATGAAGAAAACAGTCTTCTGGGATTTGGAACCGTGTATATGTGGTGTTAACCGACGTTTCGGAGGAACGTATCGCCTCCATCTTCAGGGTAGTAGGAAAAATATAAGAAATCCGCAAGCGAAGAGACCGTGAGAACCGGTAAAAGCAGACATATACACGGTGCCAAATCCCAGAAGACTGCTTTCTTCAGAGTCACCGCCGTGAAAGCCTCAAATCTTACAAGAAGAGAATAATTTGGGGAGCTTTTATATTTGTCATTCATGTTTTCTTATAAAAATTACTTAAAACATTTTTGTATTTTCTTCTGAAATATTTGTGAAGAAGAAGAGTTCTATCCTCTGCGATATAACGCCGTGTAAACCGTTGAAAGTCAACCGACGTTTCGGAGGAATATATCGTCTCCATTTTCAGGATCGAAGAAAAAGCCGAGGAAGGTACAATCGTGAAATCGGAAGGCAAGCTTTATATCATGGAAGATAGCACTCTTCATAACCACCTCTGTGACAACCTCAAATCCTACATTTGTGAATGAAGTTTATGCGTACATGTATCTTGTAAGCGAAATATGAAATTAGGCATTATGTGGAATGCCCCCAAAGGTCAGGTAAAGTGTGAACTATTTTATGATTCGTATACTCGTATTGCACAAGTATTTTGTGTAATGTCTGGCTTGATACCGGCAGCTTGTGGCAAGCGAAGCAGGCCTCATAGCTTCATTTTTCTTACCGACCTATTTTCCTTTAATGCTAGTGGTGTGGGACTAAGTCCCTTGTACTACTGACACTTCTGGCCTATTGTACCAGCCCCAGATGATAGGTGAGGGTGATTGTGGAGCAATTGGTTGAATGAAGATTGGCAGGGGAAACCGAATTTCTCGGAGAAAACCTGCCCCAGCGCCACTTTGTCCACCACAAATCCCACTTGACCAGACCCTGGATCGAACCAGGGCCGCCGCGGTGGGAAGCCAGAGACTAACCGCTTGAGCTAACCTAACTAACCTAACTAAACAGGACACAGCCTATCGTAGCTAATGTAACCTAAGCTAACCTTGGTAACTACTTTTTGGCAATATAGATTTTAGTCCTTTATGACCTATAGAACAGCAATGTTGAACCGGAATAGCGTAGTCGGTATAGCAACTGGCTACTGACTGGACGTCCTAGGGATCGGAGTTCCAGTCCCGGTAGTGTCAAGAATTTTCTCTTCTCCACGTTGTCCACACCGGATCTGGGGTTCACTAAACCTTCTATCAAATGGGTACCAGGGGTTCTTTCCCCGGGGGTAAGGCGGCCGGAGCGAAGAAAATGTGGATCTGTACATTCACTCCCCCATACGCCTTCATGGCGTAGTGCTTAATTAGTTAAACACATGAACAGCTTTACCTTTTAGCAAAGCAATATTTGGTCTGCTCTTGTGGTAAATGTTTATATTATTACTTATATTTGTATAGCCTTACCGATCCATATGATTGGTAAGCGTGTGCTATTCCCGTATTTAGTTCTAATTAGTCAAAGTTTCCGTCCTTTTACCAATTTATTTAAATTTGCTTAAGAATATTTTAGAATGCTTAGGCAATGTGTAAAATAAACAAAGTTTGCCTAAAAGTGTAGGAAATTTACACAATGCCTGTGAACTGTACACAACACTTGGACGAAAGAATTTGCCTGGAGCATGTACACATGAATTACATAAACAGTTGTGTGGTCACTGGAAATGCAGGCTCAGATAATCCACACAGACAGCTCAAATGGAAAGACAGATAGCTGCCCTAAATCCACTGTTCCATCACAGGGATTTCAGTTAGGCTTCAAGTTTCAGAAATGGATCTGTTGCTCAGTTTCGAGCGATAAGTTACGCCGTTTGTGTTATATTCCTTCACATATCCCACACAGCGTTCCAACAATATCACATTAATAAAACCAAATATAAATAGACGAGGTCTGTTCTTGTATTAACAAACCAGAATGTGAGATTGGTTGAGTTGGCTCAAGATGGTGTCTTAAGGAGGAATTTTGAGGTGATGGTGATGAATCTTCCAGTTCTTATGCAGTAATTTTAACTAGAAATTTGTTATTTTTCTAATATGTCAGAATATATGAGTTAGCTAGATACTTATTTTAGTTGATGTAGTTAGTTGATTTGTCAGTCACGTAGTCAAAAATTTAATCAGTTAATTATCTATCTATCTATCTATAGCTCTACAGCCCTTTGTTGAATCTTTGTCGCTTTTTTTGGTTTCCTAATCCTATACATAGGCGGTAGGACTCCTTGGACGGGGGATAAGCCCGTCACAAGGCCGGTACCTTCATAGAACAACACAAACAAAGAATAAACGCATACACAGAGATCCACGCCTAAAGTGGGATTCGAACACACGACCCTAGCTTCCGAGAGAGCGAAGACGATTCACGCCTTAGATCGCGCGGCCACTGTGATCAGCGTTAAGGAGTTGGCTAGTTCAAAGAGATTTGTGACCAACTTAAAGTCGTAAATATCTCTAAATAATATTTAGACATGTAGTACCTGGCTCACAAAAGCACACTGTATCTCCGATACCAAGAGCAGCCGGTTACTTCTGCAGAGGGAGGTACCTGCTGTAACGTCTGAGAACCATACGAAATAAATGACACAAATTCGTGGGAAAATCCAGGGTTAGCGAATTAATCATCTAAAGCTCAGTGGCTACAATATGCAGGGGCCAATAACTGTTGGTTCAGTCAGGCAGTTAGCTAGTATCCATTCCGTTGGTGTTCCCTCTTTCTCTTGGTCAAGAAGATAAGCAGACGGACGATTAATAGCCAGTCAATTCGTTATTTAGCTTATGATGTAATAAAACAGGTAAATAATTGGCGATTATTAAGTTACTTTCCTTGTTAGTTGATTAGGGAAACCAAATTTATTCAACGATTTAAATAATTTGTTAATCAGATGGCATGATACTGCAGAGTTAATCCGTTTTTTTTCCTTGGCACTACAGCCCCAGTGGGCCTAGGCCTACCTCCATGAACTTCTCCGTTCACTTCGGTTTTTCTAGATCTTAGACATACGGTAGGACTCCTTGGGTGGGTAATCAGCTCGTCGCAAGGCCTCTACCTGTACACAAACACAGAAAAACGCACACAAACATCCATACCCTGCGTGGGACTCGAACACACGATCCCGGTTTCCAAGCGAGCGAAGACAGTACATGCCTTAGACCGCTCTGCTACCGTGACCGGCAGTTAATCAGTTTAATCAATTAAATAATCATGTAATCACATAGTAAGAGATTTGTGTAGAAAGTTATTTAAATAGTGACAATTTCTTCACTTTATTTACACATTAATTTCCATTAACGTTACGACACAGTCTCTATATATTCTCTCTCTCTCTCGCTCTCTCTTTCCTGTTCCTCCCACTCTGGAACATAAGGCATTGGTGAAATTTCTTTTTCACTTCAGTTTCTTAATTCTAAGACATTCGGTAGGACTCTTTGGAAGGGGGATCAGCCCGTCGCAACGCCGCTACCTACACAGGACAACATAAACACAGAATAAACGCAGACAGACATCCATGCCCTGAGGGATTCGAAACCACGATCCCAATGTTCGAGTGGGCGAAGGCAGTTTTCTACATATTAATCTCTTTTACTTCCTTCATAACTTTTGAGCATGTCTGTACGGTGTTATGAGGATGACGTAAACCAGCTCCTGATACAGTTTAAGATTAATTTCTTACAAAAACTTCATAAACACTAGAGCTTAGTGGCTCATTAGTGTTGGCTTTACTAACCTTGGCCTTTCACACCCAGGCTGTGAGAAGCTCGTTCACGCAACACATCAGACATGCCTACACGATTTATATGAATTTTGGGGTCTGATCCTCAAGGAAGCCCCGGTAAGCTCATAATCAGGACGAATTTCATCTACTTTATATCGACGCACATAAATCTGATCCTGTCTGAGACACTAATAAGGAAAACAGAACTATTATATGCATTGTCACCTAGATGGTATTTCTCAAAATGTGGTCCATGGGGGCCCTAAAAGTGTGCAAGTGGCTGCTCACAAATTCTGGAAATGAGAAGTGGAAGTGAGCCCTTTAATGGGACAAATATACATCTTTGCGAAGATACATTCGTGTGGAGCCATGGTGCTAATTTATTTAAGATGCAAATTAATTTCGTTTCTTTCTATTTCTCCACTTTGTGCTGCACGTTCGTGGCAGAAATTATTCTTGAAGATGCTTACGTAGGACGACATGATGCCTGATGCTGTTGAGTATGTAATATTCCCATTGTAAGGTAAAAGGTACCTGTCACGGTAGCCGAGCGGTCTAAGGCATGCACTGTCTTCGCTCGCTCGGAAGCCGGGATCGTGGGTTCGAATCCCACTCAGGGCATGGATGTTTAGTTTGTGTGTATGCGTTTTTCTGTGTTTGTGTACAGATAGAGGACTTGCGACGAGCTGATCACCCACCCAAGGAGTCCTACCGTATGTCTAAGATCTAGTAAAACCGAAGTGAAACGGAGAGTTTCATGGAGGTAAGGCTAGGCCCACTGGTACTGTATCGCCAATGAAAAAAAAAAGAAGGTAAAAGGTAAAATTGTTCCTGTGGTTAATTAATTAAGCACCACTCCTTGAAGATGTGTTTGAGAGTGGAGGTATAGCTCCATCATTCTTGATATCAGCACTAGATGGAGGTGTGTGGTTAGCTTCAAGCCCCGGCCACTTTCCGCATTAGAAATAACCCCCGGTACCCATTGAATATGAGGTTAGGTGGGCCCCAGAACCTGTCTGGACACTGTGCAAAATAGTAAATTCTTATGCCTGTCATCCCGCTCGGAGCTATACCGACAAGTTACGTAGTATACAAGCTGGAAAAGTAGTTAGTTAGTTATTGGAGAGGGTGGGTTTCCCCATGCACTTAGACCAGTATTGGTACATTGTGCTTCCCTCTATGATATTCTACCAGTCTCTATACCCTACCGATACTGATGCGTACCATCAGTCCCGCCCAGCCAGCGAGACCGGCTCTACTAGCTGAGAGGTATCTATAATGCTTCCCCCATCTACCAGAGGTATTAGAGACTGCTGTTGGGCGGGAAATGTCCTTGAATTTGGCTCAGTGACCTCCTTTGGAGATATGGGGTTCTTTTACGTGCCGTAAAGCTACGACAAGGGACCCACGGCTTAAAGTCCCTCCCGGAGGGCTTGTTCTCTGAAATTTTCCGCCCTTAAAAATTCCACGACCTCCGCCTGGTTTGAACCCGCGTACCGCGAATCATGAGGTGGGAACGTTACCTCTAGACTACGGAGGCCGCTTAGCTGGAAAAGTAAATATGCATACAATGCTGTCGTTGGAATCCCCGAGGAAAATACGTAAGAACGCGCCACCATTTTGTGCACTCGTCAGCAGAACAAGAATGAAAGTGCATATAAACTTACATGATGTCTGTGACACAGTCTGCCTAGAAGCGACAAAACAGCCATCCACAAATGAGAGTTACTGATTCTCAAACATACATATTTATACAAACAATATACGTTACAACATACAGGTAATGAAAGAATTTCTCTTACTGCATGCATTGCATACCTTAATTCAAACTGTTATGTCTGTAAACCATGAGAAACTTTCACTCGCATCTCATGGAAGAAAAATACGTGATAATCGAATATGAAAAAGCAAAAACTTATCCTTATGGGTGGCCCCGTAGGATCTAGTTTCTTCACATCTGTGTACCTTTTACAGGACAATGGTGCACGGCTTGCTTTGTCGTTACATGACACTAAATTCAATTCGCAGAATTCACTCGTGAGGTTCCTTTTTTTACCAGAACAAAAAGAGACACTTTTTGCTTAAGTCTGACAAAATGCTCTTTGTAATAGAAATACGTTGTGTTTCTTGGTGATACAAACGCAGTTGTGAGATGATCACCGTAGACGAGCGGTCTAAGGCATGAACTCTCTTCTCTCGCTCGAACGCTGAGATCGTGGGTTTGAATCCCACTTAAGGCTTGGATGGTTGGTGTGTGTATGTGTTTATTCTGTGTTCGTGTTGTCCTGTGTTTATGCTCAGGCCTTGCGACGGGCTGATCACTCGTCCGAGGAGTTCTACCGTCTGTGCAAAAATGATTACGGAACTGAATAAGAGGCCAGGACCCTGAAGGGCGTGGACTTGTTTGTGTTCTCAGGTGAGAGGTGGCAGGAACCTGAGGAAGGAAACGAATTCAGTTGCCGAAAAAATTGTTTTTTACAATAAACGAAGGTACACAAAGTCTAAAAATTCGGTAACCCCAAATTCTAAAATTGTATTTGAACATATTCCAGTGTATACAAAAATGTAACTTTTCTATTTCGGGCCTCAGACAGCGTAGGGAATAACCAAACATATTGCGACACGAAAACTGAAAGGATTTATCCGTTGCTACATTACGGAACGGTAAACACGCGATGGTGTCACTAAACAGGGACCCGTTTCTTTGCAAAGGCCAGCAACGGCATGGGTAGAAGAGGATATTATTGGGACCCAATATCAGGCAACGGCTAGTGAAGATATAGAATGCTTAGCGTATGCCGTAGTGAGGAGAAAGTCCAGTGTGGACGCGGGATCGAATACCTCCACTGTGGCCCTGCGAGTAGTAGGAGGCAGCGAAAAGGAAAACGGTCCCTGGGGGTAAAACTGAGCCATCATGTTCCTGGGGGATATAAATACGGGGACCTGGCCCTCCAGGTTGGATGAATCTCGAATCTGAGACAGTAAAATATTGCCATGAGTCCCGCGGGACTCGGACCCAAGAATGACTGCGCTGGCGAGGATCAGCAGCAATTGTAAACGACAGACACATCCTCTCGTCAGACAGGATGTTACAAAGGACTCTCACCGCAAGTGTTCTGTTGAAAGAATTACTGGTCGTGGTTAAGATTGCCAAAACCATGTACAGAAATGCGGCATTGTTTGATGCAATTCTAATCCTCAAACGCAATCTTAATTTAATTACATCAGTTCCCTTCAATTTCTTGATCTGGCTGTTATTTTTGCTTCAGAGTTATAGTTGCTGTATATCATAATACTGAGAAGTAAGGAAATCATCACTAGCGGGAAATGGGTTACTTTTTTTTTCTGGTCATCTTACTGAGGTTTAAGCTACAAAGTAGCGAGTACAAAATTATAATACCCGGAAATATTTTATGCTTTTTATAAACACGATAAACAACTAACGTAATTTAATATTATTCGCAACTAATGCTAGTGGAGCGGCAGAGACAGAGATATGGCTTTCTCTAGCCTTTTGATGCCGGAGAGAATATTAATTTTGCAGCAACTGCTTTCCCAAGAGACAAGAGACGATTATATTATGAATAAATTACACGTCATAACTGACAATAACTTAGAGAACTTCTAAGCTGTATTATAAAACTTGATATCTTTATGTTGAGTTGTGCACTGCTGTAAGAGTTCTTTATTACCACAATACAGTCAACTGCAACACAAGTTCTTGAAACCAGTTTAAATTCATCATGTTCGCTACATGTTTCGACATTTTCAACGTCATCCTCAAGTGTATACACTTAGTAATAATGAAGAAACTAGCTCAAGGGTTTTTCTCATGTTCGTATGTAACTTTAAAATTATATTAAAACTTTTCATAACAGACTGAACTAACTAAACTCCGTGGTCTTCGTTTTCAAGAGAACTATACCGATCGAACGACCGCCGCTTGTCGGCGAAGTTAGTGCCAACTTTAGCGGATAGAGGGTGTCGCGTGGTAAGGGGAACGGATCCCCACAGCCGTTAATCTGTTTTCTAGACCGGAGCCGCTATTTCCTTCAAATAGTTCCTCAGTTATGCTCACGAGGCTGAGTAGACGACGTTCCAGACCCACCACTTCTCAGAAAATCTGGTAGCGCCGAGAGTAGAACGAGGAATCTTTGGTCTGTAGCTAGGAACTCTGACCACTAGACCACAGAGGCAGTCTTTCATAACAGACTTACATATAAAGTAACACAATACATTACAAAAAAAAACACGTATTAAAATTCCTATATGCAATTAAAGGATTAGTGTTTCAGACCCATATACGTAATATGATTGATGGCGTGTTGAATAGGCTAAACTTGATCTTGCGCAGGAATGAAACATGCAAGACTGATATAAAACAAGAAGATGATGTTATTGTGATGTCAATAGCATAAGTTCTTGTGTCAGATTTTGGCTACGTAAATATCCTTTCATTGCGCTAACAACACAGGGCATATTTAATTAGAATCCACAATAGACGGAAATTGATGTTTAAAGTTTTGGATGATGAAACTAAATAACACGTACGGAGGCAGGAAACACGTCGATACGTGATTTATTTAGTCTGGGATTTGAGAGTGGGCGACTCAGGTTCAACAGTCCTCAAAAGTTTATAACTTCATTGGCATTTTTGTGGATTCGGGCTGAGTCAGTTCTTTCTAATTATATTTGTATGGCTAGGCTCGTTCCCCGTGGGTAAATCGGCCGAAGCGTGTGGCTGACCACTCCCCTATACTCCTTAATGGCGTAGATAAAGCACAGGGAAAATTTTCCTTTGATTCTATGATGTACATCTCAGCAAGCTCCATTCCTGGTACAGTTCTGCTGCGAACGAAATGGCGACTTATATCGGTAATTCTAGGGCTGCACACGTGCAATTCTTTATCTTACTCTGGAGATGGGTGAGTGAGTCATGGACTGTCAGGTCTACTTACACGAGAGCCCTTCACTTCAGCTAGACTCAGGTGGCCAGGGCACGCTAAAGGCAGGCCCAATTCCATTAAACCTGCTGTTATTTGATATGTCTACCTAAGCAGGGATAACTGTTCATGATACTAAATACAAAGTCGTTACCCTTGTCCCTTGCTGGATACTGTCTTAGTCCCTCATTTTAAACAAATCACTTCGTTCTTTCCCTGAAAAGTTTAGCTTCAAGTCTCCATCTGTACCCATTACAGTAAATGCGCGTACAGTACAACACTGCAACACATGGAACGGTTCCAGACCGGGTGTACAAAAATTTAGTTCTATCTCCGATATTCCCTAAGAGGCCCCTGTTCCCCATACAGGACGAATTCCCTGGGGTCGCAGTAGGTTTAATGGGGAGGTCAGGGCGCTGAATAAGGACTCCAAGATTAAGAGACGATTAGCTCCCTTACTTACTCACTCACTCATGGAGCTGAGCCCTTGTGGAGGAGCCGCCAATTCTGCAGCTACTCAAGAATTTCCCAGCATTTTATGGAACCCGAAGGTTTATTACCGTGTTCACAAGAGCCTTCCACTGGTCCCTATCATGAGCCAGATCTATCCAATCCATACCATA
>NW_019720165.1:300887-317508 GCF_002891405.2 Cryptotermes secundus
GCAGTTTTCTCCAGCCTCCTGTCACTTCATCTCTCTTCGGTCCAAATGACGATTAGTTTCCTGGGGACTTTAAACATCTGGGTTTACTCGTAATAAGCGTCTAATATAGTGTAATTGGCAAGTACAGGCCGACTTCGTATATCTACTGGAATACAGTTTATCCTAAAGTTTTCTCTGATTGTCTACTGTCTCTCTAAATAAACGCTGGGATAATACCTTCTAATAGGACACGACAGCCTCCTTCCAAATCCTAGCCTATTCACTATTCATCTCACACGACGGTAAATAAGCCATTCAGTTAAAACAGCGTCGCAAAATAACAGATCGATAATTAATAAACTGCAGTGCGCAAAGCTTCCTCTGAAAGGCACGTTGTTATGCAACGGGTTAAGAAACGCCTGGATTTAATTTATTTGTGGTTAATTTAACGATGTTTTCTGTAGCTCGGAATGTACAGCATCGAGAGTCTGGACCATCAGCGCATAGGAATTGGAAAGAATACGGAAGGAAGCCGTCATTGTCTAATTTACGGTGTAATGTGGTACAGTGGTCAGAGTTCCTGGATACAGATCCAGAGGGCCCGGGTTCGATTCCCGGCGCTACCAGACTTTCTGAGAAGTAGTGGGTCTGGAACGGGATCCATTCAGCCTCGTGAGGATAACTGAGGAGCTATTTCAGACCGAGCGACCGTCGTTTGTCGGCGAAGTTTTTTTTAATTCGCTTAGTGGGGGGTCGAGTCCAACTGGGTCCACTCGGCACGGTGGCGACTGATTGGCATATTGTAGCCTGCCCCGGGTGATTATGATGATGTAGAATTCGGTGGAATGAAGATTGGCAGGGGAAACCCAAAGTACTCGGAGAAAACCTGCCCCAGCGTCACTTTGTCCACCACAAATCCCACTTGACCAGACCCGGGATTGAACCCGGGCCACCGCGGTGGGAAGCGAGCGACTAACCGCTTGAGCTATGGCGCGGCCTTAAATTAATATTAATAAAAGATAAGCATTTGTGTACTGTATTGACAATCACGAATGGGGAATGCGGTCATTGTTTTCAAGATTATTTAACTACGTCATTTCGTCTGGTCGTCGAGAAGACAGAGGACAATGGAGAGCAGGTAAATCTGTAGGAAACTATACTGTTCCGTTTCGTGTCTGCTTGGAGGGACCATGAAAAAGTCAGGACAGCCGAGATTCGAACACCAAACCTCCATAATATAGGCCTAACTGTAGATATTTACCGCTGAATCAACCTGCTTTATCAGTGCAATCGACTCGATTCAATCCCTTTCTGCGCTACGCACGAGATTCACCGCTTAAAAGAATGATCCTAATAGATTTCATCTACTTTGTGTTTGAGAACGTCAATGAAACACGCGTCTCCCCCATCTCTTGGCATTATAAAGAAGCGTGCTTTCAGCTGCAGACAAATTATACCTGACAATGGAAAAACACTAACAAAAGAAGGTTTCTATAAATGGAAAACTAGCGTGGAAAGGGTTGAACCCACGAGTATTAATCAATCAAACAGTCCCGATCGATCCATTTCTTGCGTCTGTGTAACCGGATATCCGGCAAGAGCGTAGTTCCAGAAAAGTTTTACAGTCAGAAGTTGCAAGGCAGGTATCAACCTGGCAGTGTGCAAACGTGGATCCAATATACGAGCCCGTCTGCATATCTGATACGGCAGTGTACACACATGAATCCACTGCAAGCAATTCAATGGCGCACAGCATATTCTGTATGAGAATTTGGCTTCTCACAAGAAGTTTGGGCAAAGAAACGTAGCCAAGTAAACAAGTAGCTCCAACTAGTAATGCCTGATGAAGGGCTCATTCTCCATGGGGTCAGTCAGTCTAGGCCGCGCCATAGCTCAAGCGGTTAGTCGCTTGCTTTCCACTGCGGCGGTCCGGGTTCGAGTCCGGGTCTGATCAAGTGGGAATTGCGGTGGACAAAGTGGCGCTGGGGCAGGTTTTCTCCGAGTATTTCGGTTTCCTTTGCCAATTTTCATTCCACCAAATTCTCCATCATCATAATCACCAGGGGCAGGTGCAATAGGCCAATCAGTAGCCGCCCTGCTGAGTGGAACCAGCTGGACTCCACCCCCCATTGTGAGAATTAAAAAAAAATAGTCAGTCAGTTACATAAATTTCCTAGGATGTGGTTGCGTCGAACTTTACCACATTGTCCCATATATATATATATATATATATATATATATATATGTTTTCACTGTGTGGGGCGAAGCAGAAAGCAGACTGTTAACCTTACTGTATGTATAGTACATACATCGCGTTCTCTAAACTTGCAGCTCACGCAAGGGATAAGCCTGCCGTTTAATACAACTGTTTAATATCCCATCTTATCTCTCTAACATCCATTTCAATATTATCCACCCACCTACGCCTTGATCTTAACAGGGGTCTCTTTTCTTTCGGGATTTTCCACCAACATCCTATATGAATTCCTCGTCTCCCCCATTCGTGCTATATGCCCTGCCCACCTCATCGTCCTTGACTTGCTCATTCTAATTATATTTTGAGAAGAGTACAAGTTATGAAGCTCCTCATTATGCAGTTTTCTCCAACCTGTCACTTCATCCCTCTTCGGTTCAAATATTCTCAACACCCTGTTCTCAAACACCCTCAGTCTATGTTCCTCCCTTAATGTCAGAGACCAAGTTTCGTACCAATACAGAATTACAGGCAAAATTATAATTTTGTATACTCTAATTTTTATGTTTTTGAACTTCCGGGTTCGGCCCACATTAATTCATCCAGGTAAATGTGGTGGAAGAATTTGAACTCGGTTCACTGGCTTGCTCTTGTGAACACGGTAATGAACCTTCGGATTGCATAAGGAGCATAGAATTTCTAGATCAGCTGAGCGACCCTGAAGAACTCTTCTCCAAGGAGGTAGTTGGAATGTGACCGCGACAAATTTCTGATCGAGAACTAGTGGCCTCAGATCTTTCGAAATCACCGCTTTGGCGATGTAAGTAAGAGTCTGTGGTGATATTCATATCGCCACCCGAACGCCTCAAGAATCAGATTCGCTGTGAGAGTTACAGGGACATGCCAGTGAACCCAGGTGGTAGCTGCATCCTCGCACGTGAGGGTCCCCTCGCGGTCTGGCTTGTACATAGACATCACGACACCGTGCCACTTCCTGTCACTGCAAAGACACGTCCCATCACGACACACGAACAGTGCGTGTAGGCCCCTACCCGATCTACACTTATTTAATTCCTTGACTGCTGAAAGGAAATTATCTCTGTGTGAGTTTTGAGCCAGTCGCAGCAATAAGTATAAATATTACGGTTTTTGGGACATGGCCCAGTGTCTGGCAGTTCAGGGACCAACGTTCTGAAGAAAATACTACCAGGAAGAGTGAGCCAACAACCGTTGATACCTGTCCACCATGTAAATCACGATATATCTAGAATCTAATTAATTATTTCATTTAGAAATGTTTTTCTTTGCCTTCTCTAGGATATCAGGAGCCGGGATTGCGCAGTCGGTATAGCGACTACGGGCTGGATGACCGAGGGGTCGGAGTTCGAGTCTCGGTAGGGTCAAGAATTTTCTCTTCTCTACCTGTTCCAGACCGGGGTCCTTCCAACTTCCAATCCAATGGGTGCAAGGGGCTCTTTCCCCGGGGGGAAAGCGGCAGGAGCGTGAAGCTTATCACTCACCTCCACCAAGTGCAGAGGTCAAGAAAATATGGATCTATACATCCACTCCCCCATACGCCTTCATGGAGCAGTGCTTAATTAGTTAAGCGCAGGGACAACTTTACCTTTTAGGCAGCGTCTACACGAGCTCACAAAATGCGTCCGTTGTAACGAACGTCGTGAAGTCCGTTGTAGAAATAAACAAGAGAGGCGAATGCTACGCTTTCTTCTGGCTCCATTGCAGACAAAAAACTACGCACCGCATTCTGCAACTGTGTGGTGTCCTCAGCAACGTCCGTCATAAAGTATGTTCGTTACAACGGACGCATTTTGTGCGCTCGTGTAGACGCTGCCTTACCTCTAACATTTTCCTCTATTTTCCTCTTAGTTTTCTTTCCTTTTTGCTCTGTATCCTTTCTGTTCACTTCTTTCTACTTTCAAATCACGACTGGAGAGATACACATAAACATGGTTGTCCTTAGAATCTGCTTCTTACGGAACGGACAAGTCACGTGATGGTACACTCAGCAGGCCCATTCACCTATTACGACTGATCGGCCATGACGGGTACTGGAAAATTGATTTTAATACTGAAATACGTTTATGGTTTCGTAAATGAATGGGCTTGTCACATTGAGAAAAATCTTGTATCTGTCCACATAGCGCATTAGGACACTATCACCACTGACAACATTCTTAGATCCCCAGAGCAGGTGACTTTGAGTAAGTTCAGTCAAATTTTTAACTCACATTTGCCAACCCAGGACATTACTATATGCTATTATTAAAATAGCCCAGTTCCTTACAGCAGCTCGGCCATCGTGGGGAGCTATCAAGTTATGGTATTAGTTGCATCTCCGCCATTGAGCCGAGTCATTAAACTGTTCGTGCTGGAACTGTTATCAGAATAATGACGGATGAATTGAGATTAGTAGTGTCTCATCTCTTCTTGAGAATATGTCATTTGTTTATTTTTTTATTGCTAGTGGGGTGGGATTAAGTCCCTTGTGCTGCGGCCACTTCTGGCCTATGGTACCAGCCCCAGATGATAGGTGAGGGTGATTGTGGAGCAATTGGTGGAATGAAGATTGGCAGGGGAAACTGAAGTACTCGGAGAAAACCTACCCCAGCGCCACTTTGTCCACCACAAATCCCACTTGACCACATCAATCTTCATTCCACCAAATTCTCCATCATAATCACCCGTGGGAGGCTACAATAGACCAATCAGTAGCCGCCGTGCCGAGTGGACCCAGTTGGACTCCACCCCCCACTAGCGAATTATATGATGGACTTGCTTAAATGAACAAGTGAATTCAGTAGGTAAGAACAAAGCGATTTGGGTTAGATTCGTGTCGTGAGGTAGTCATTTTTCCGCCATAGCAGCATCGGTTATGGGGTCTTCCTACAGTTTCTTTGGACAGACTCCCTGGGCTTTTTCCTAGAGATGATACGCCGGAATATGAAATAAAATACATCCATTTATTAACGAAGTTTAGAATGAAGGTATCTTTAACATTATACCCTTTATACCCTTTCAAAAGGCGATGCTTACCACAGGAATAACATTACCTTTCATATAGAGCACATAAACTGCCCCTAGAAGCAAGCAGCACCTGTTGAGATGCTGAGTTCCAAACCCATCCACACATGGAAGCCAAAATATCAGTTTTACGTAGTGAAGAGTAATCAAGGCTTTCTCAAAACAAGGCGGAGCTACTCCACACGACAAGCAAAACAAATTACCTTTCGACGTGATAAGTAATATGCCATCATTCCAATTCAAACCAAGTTCTCCTCAAAACAAGATCAGTTTCTTTTACCTGTGCATCTTGTCACGAGCAATTCTAATTTGACAATCTTCTTGACAAATTGCAGTTCCATTCTTCATGATCCGATAAAAAAGAAAACGGAGAAATGTCTCAGTTCTGGCCCGTCATATCACAATTTCGCATGAAACGGACGTCTGACAGGCGTTGACGTCGCGATAATAACGCTAATGCTTCGGTTTGATCACTGTCGCCACGGCGTTCCTCCTCGTCCCTTCTTCAGCCACTTAACAATACAGAGGTACAGGGAGTACCAAAATCAAGCTTACATAGAATATAAATGCCTCTTATTCTTCCCGTTCTATATTTCGCTCTCTCTCTCTCACACACACATTGTTCTTATCTTAACGACATTTATTGCTTTATTCCTATTCGTCCTTCAGTTCCTTATTTCCGTTTTCCGTCTTCAAACTCTTCCGCGAATTCTCTTCCTTTCACTGAAAATTGTGGAGTAGTCCTATCCCACGTTTCACTCTGGTCCAAAATATCAGCCATTTTGTCTGATATATCCTCTATTTTTCTCAACTTGCAGCAGAAAAATTAGGAATGGTATCTTAAAACAGCAAACAACCTCTTCCTTCCACATATTTCTCAATTCAATCTCATAATCACCTATGTAGTCGAGCTTCATATCATGACTAAAAGGTAAGATAAAGAAGGTAAAGTTGTCCCTGTGCTTAACTAATTAAGCACTATGCAGTAACTGTATATGAGATTTTCAACTACCGTTCACTGTGATTGATAAAAGGTGTGTTTTTAATATTTCATAGTCTGTGTTGATAATATCCTTCTTAAGATGATCGTTTTGACCGAAACATGTAAAAGATAAAATATTAAAAACACAACATTTATCAATCACACTGGACTGTGGTTAAAAATCTTATATACTGTATAGAGTAATTAAGATTTTCGAGAAAGTCGTCATAAGTTTGGTTCCTTATCAAAATGGCTGAACAATCAAATAAACATTTCCCTGTCTGTGGCTTCGCTTTCGACTACACTGAATAATCTGTTTTCATACGTTTCTATAAAGCATAATTATCATTCGGCATATTAATCAAGAAAGCTTGAAATAACAATTGATAAACCCAAAGTGTGGGAGCATACAGCATGATGGGAAATAATAAAATATGCCACATATCGACCTTATTTAGAAATATACCCATGGAGAAATTTAGAGTATGCACTGAATCAGATGAATTCACATGACTATGTATTAATGAAGATAATGATGACCGAATTTCATCCACAAGAAAACATTTTATCAGAATACTTAAGCACAGAAATCAAAGGTTATTAAAGTAAGTCTTGCACATGTTTTTTCCTTGGCACTACAGCCCCAGTGGGCCTAGGCCTACCTCCATGAACTACGTTCACTTCGGTTTTTCTAGATCTTACACATACAGTAGGACTCCTTGGGCGAGTGATCAGCTCGTCGCAAGGCGTTTACCTGTAGACAAACACAGAAAAACGCACACAAACATCCATGCCCTGAGTGGGATTCGAACCCACGATCTCGGCTTCCGAGCGAGCGAAGACAGTGCATGCCTTAGACCGCTCGGCTACCGTGACCGGCCAAGTCTTGCACACGTAATCAAATACAATTCTTTATTATCAAGATAAGTATGCATAAAGATCTGAAGAAATAAATATTTATCCATGTACGTGTAGTTAGAAATTAGGTACAGGGATTCGAACCGCATCCACAGACTGTAAATCAGTACTTCCGCTCTGCCTTGGTTGTCGCCCATACTTTGTACAGCAAACGGCAAATTTCGTAACATGATTATTAACACAGGTACTTCCCTTCAGGATCCTATATTCAATGGCGCTAGTGTCGTTCTCGTCTCATACATTCGCGTATCCGCCATGTTTTCATAATTGATAATAGGAAATTAAAAGCTTGGTCCTGGGATGATTCCTAATAACATAAAGTTCACATAAACTTTCGTGAAAATCGGTAAACTGGTTCAATAATTGAAAGGGATACAAAGACACATACACCCAAGGATACCATGATGTCGTAATCTTTCTTCGTTTCCTTAAGAAAGGAGAGAAAGATAAAAAGAGTCAAACTTTTTGTAACCCCACGAAGGAGCAGTGTCCTCATTCCTGCTGATAATGTGTGTTCATTAGCCGCATTAGCCGGGGAGGAAGACAAGTATCTCCAGAAGTCCATAAACACAAAAATGAACTCTCTGCCGTGTTTTTAACCCCATTCATCCCCCCCCCATGTCTACAGTCATCTCTTCCGGCGACTTGCTTCTGTATAGCTGAAATGCATAACTACATAACCCAAATCTGTTCGCTTATCCATATTCCAGATTATAAGAATTCTTCTTAAATT
The DNA here is from genome assembly GCF_002891405.2 of Cryptotermes secundus. Classification (NCBI taxonomy): domain Eukaryota; kingdom Metazoa; phylum Arthropoda; class Insecta; order Blattodea; family Kalotermitidae; genus Cryptotermes; species Cryptotermes secundus. The sequence continues at coordinate 308,736 of NW_019720165.1, forward strand.
CCTCAGATAAACTGCATTTGGACAGGAATGGATGTAAGCTTGTAAGTTTTATTAATAAATGAATATCTCCGGGAGTAAAGCGGCCGGGGCGTAAAGCTGACCACTCACCTCCATATAAAGATGGCTCTCGTACATAGACACTGCCCGATATTCCCTCATGGCGTAGTGCTTGATTAGTTAAGCATAGTGACAACTTTACCGTTTATATTTCGAGTGTAAACATGATATTCCTGGAAGGTTGTATGGGTCCAGTTCCTTTAAATGCATCCGTTTGTGTACACAGGCTAACCGAACGGCGCCGTCGGTTGCTCTTGTCCCAACAAGAAGTTCTCGTACACGTAGGTATTGGTAATCACGGAAAGCGTCAGCTAGGAGACGCTGTTCTTGGCGTATCCACTCGCAAACTTACACCCAGTTTTTTCTTTTTAATATTCGCTGTAATATTAACCAACCATTTATGCCTAGTGGTCTCTCATCATGACGTCATTCATCTGAAATATATTATAACTTACCTACTCACCTCTGTATTTTATATTTTTCGGACTGCATCTTTCTAGGTTAAGCCGTTCTAACAATCCTAATGGAAAAATGCAGCGTTCTGATGTACATAATATTCTTGACACCATTTTAAATTTACTTCTGGCAGGCCCAAAAGTTCTGCTCACTACACTGCCTTCAGGTGCTTTTAATCTCTGGTTTTATCTCAAAATAAGAATTAAGATTTCGCACAGATGAAAATAACGGGTAAAATTGTCATTATCATATTCTCAGTACTGTTTATAATTTCCAATATTGTATCGCCTTCATCAGCATTAACTTGAGCTCATGGAATGTGTTGAGATAAATGCAGGCTTGTTCGCTATTTGTCACTGCACGTCTTTTTGTTTTGTTTGCTTGAGTAGGTTATTTTTCTCCTGCGTCTCCTCTTTGCATCTTTTTCCTTCTTTGTATTCTTCTCTATCTTCGTTTCTTTCTCCTTTCCCTTGATATTTTATTTACATATACAGGGTGTTTCACGACTTTAGGGCATAACTGCAGGTGATTTCCTATGTCTTTGTGATCAAAAAAGTTCATATAAACATGTGTCAGATTTTGGACGGTTACGGAGTTATGACCGTTTTTTCATTCCCTTACACGCCCTCGTGTGAACCACGTCTGTCATCTGACGGGTCGCTATTTTTAGCCAGGTACAGACAAAGCGTTCTCGTTATCTCGACACCTGAGAGGCAACTAAGGCGTGGTGGTTTGGTATGTCCGGCGCAGTTCACAACGGAGCGGCAGCGTGTGTTGCGGCCGGCGGTGGCATTTTCGAAAATCAGCTTTAAGCACAAATCAATTCAAATTAAAGGTAATTTCACGAAGTTAACTTTACATTCATACTTTAAATGTATCATGTATTATGCTGGTTTATTATTTTGTTCCGTTTATTGTCAGTAATCGTTACCTTCTATTCTGAGTTTAAAACGGTCATAACTCCGTAACCGTCCAAAATCGGACACATGTTTATATGAACTTTTTTGATCACAAAGACCTAGGAAATCACCTTCTGAAGTTATGCCCTAAAGTCGTGAAACACCCTGTATTTCTCTTCTTTTCTGCCCTCTCTTTTTCATATTACTTTGCGTGTTCCTTTCTTTATCAAGCTTCAAGAATCTCCTAAAACAAACTTTCATGTATGGGCCTGCAGCTTATAAGAATGCAAACGCAAGCCAAGTTGTGAGTTCAGGTGTCTATATGAAACCTTCTACACGTGAAACAACATTTGAGAGCATTTGTAATTTCCAGTTACGGAGAAGAGCTTTGAATCCACCCAACAGTAAGCTAACCTAGCTTACCAGCATGTTATCCAGTGCCAAGAATGTACTAAGCAAATGCAGAGTGTCCTTATTGGGACTTAGAATAGCATAGTTAGGATCCGAGACCTATGCCCATTAAAGATACTGTTACTGAACGAAGGGCTCAAAGATGTCTCTAGCGATATTGTCACGCATTATTGCTTATTAAATCTTATTAAAATTAGTAAACGGAAATAAACCTGGAGAAATATGAAATATAATACAGGATCTAGATTAGATCTGAGGTCTTCATGGCAGTAAAAATTAAGATGTGGGTTTCTGGGTTGTGACATATTGTAATATCGTAGATGTTGACCTATGTTTCGGAAGAAACTGCTGCCTCCATCTCCACATATTGTATCTAAAAGACACTGCGAAGAGTATCTACCCTCAAAATGAAGGAAGCAGACTACTATGAAACTATAATGTTGTATTTTAGCGTCCTGTTGCACTGATTCGTATCCATAATGTGTATATATTAATACACACATACGTCCAGCAATACAACGCACGGAGCCACATAAGAAAGACACACCATAAGACACAGTACATACACAATTAAAACATAAGAAGAACCGACTCCCATAGCGGATGAATGGCATTACACACGAGTTTGATATACACATGTAAGATGATAGATCTTAACAAGTTTTAATATATAAATTTTATTTTTGAACAACGACGAACACACATTTTATATCATTTTATAAATGGACACTTGATGGCAGGCAGTGCAATGGTTTAACGTGATTGATACACCTGAGGATGGCAGAATGATGCCGAAACATGTAGTGTGAAGTGACAAGTGAAACTGTATGCACTAAAGGGCGGTTAATATATACACATTATGGATTCTATGAAACTACATGAAATCATAACTATACAAGCGCAATTTGAATACACGAAGTCAATTTCATATCCTATGAACACATATTCTGGATCACAGGTCGTTGTTTTCCTCCGCCACATTTTGTCAAAGTAACAACCGTGTTAAATACGAGTATCTCGTAGCATTATTAATGCTGAAGTGATAATGAAAACAACAAATAGTTGAATGGTTAGTCCTGTCCACCGAATTACTACTGGCCCTTGTCAGTATAGTCGTTCTTGGTTTCGTGCCCCGTCGGGATCCATGAAAGAAAAAAACTCCCACTACTTATACTATGTCACATCCTTTCCAGTGTTGCCAGCATTACTTCTGAGGTAAACTAAATTTGGTTTTACACGTACTTGTTGACTCTCCCTCATATAATGTTACCTGCCCTGCCTAAAGCGAATACATAAGGGAGCTGTCGCGTCATACAATCTGCAAAGGTAAGGTTGTACCTGTGCTTAACTAATTAAGCACTCTGCCGTGAAGATGCATGAGAAAGTGGAGTCACATCTCCATCATTCTTGACGTAGGTACTATTTAGAGAAAAGTGGTCAGCTTCACGTTCCTGTCGCTTTACCCTTAGAGAAAGGGTCTCCTATACCCACTGGAGAGGAGACTAGGTGGGCCGCCGAGACTGTCTGGACGCTGTGGAGTGAAGAAAAATCTCTTCTCCTCGCCAGGACTCCTACCCCGACCATCCAGCTTCTAGACCGTCTCTATAATTACTGATATCCCGGCTCCTACCGTCTGAACCTTACACCAAGACAAATACTTAAATAATTCTAATTAAATTTAGTACTTTCTATAGAAAGAAACTATTTCATGTAACATTTGTAGACAAATTTATAATCTCCGAACATATCAAATTTTGCTTGTGTAGGTTATGAGTTATTAAACTTTAGCTTGAAAACCTTAAAGGAAGAGACTACAATAGAGATGTAGGTCTAGAAGGGAGGATAATATTAAAGTGGATCTTAAGGAAACAGGACGACTGCATTCGTCTGACTCAGGCATGTGCCCAGTGGCAGGCTCTCCTGAACACAGTGATTTATCTTCTGGCTCCATAAAGAAGGAGTAATTCCTTCCTAGTTGACTGTTAGGTATTCATAGGGGGTTCTGTTCAATGAAGGGAGTTTGTTCAGGATTTAAAGCCTACAAATTTGCTTCAGCCTCATATGTTGCGAATTTCTGAAGATGGGTTGCAGTGGCCGATTCATTATACCAGTAAATATACTGGTTATTGTCCGGTGTATGTTGTCTGAGGTAGGCCTTTGATATGAAGAGCGTTTTGAGAGTTGGCTGCATTTCCGTCTTCGGGCGACTGCCATCTGCTTACTTACTTACTTACTTACTTACTCACTCACTGAGCTGAGCCCTTCTGGAGGAGCCGCCAATTCTGCAGCTACTCAAGAATTTCCCAGCATTTTATGGAACCCGAAAGTTTATTACCGTGTTCACAACGGCCCTCCACTGGTCCATATCCTGAGCCAGATCTATCCAATCCATACCATCCCATCCTATCTCTCTCAGATCCATTTTAATATTGTCCACGTAACTACGTCTTTGTCTTCCTACTGATCTCTTTCCTTCTGGCTTTCCCACCAATATACTATATGCATTTCTCGACTCCCCCATTTGTGCTACATGCCCTGCCTACCTCATCCTCCTTGATTTGATCATTCTAATTATACTTGGAGAAGAGTACAAGTTATGAAGCTCCTCATTAGACTGTCCTCTACAGTAAATATACCTTATGCACTAGACAATACCCCACATATATGTTTGATATTTATACATGCTGTCAGCATCGAGGCAATTTCCTGCATAAGACTGGTGAATCATAATACTAATGTTACCAAGAGCCATGAAATCCAGATCACTGCAATCGGACTAGGCTGGCTCCTCCCCTCCCTTCTTACTGTGAAGATGACATCAACTGTAGTCGGAAGAAACTAATAGTATTTAACGCGTTTCTTTTTGAGGCGCCACCCTTCGCCAACTTGCGGAAGGCACTTAATGCATTTCCTTTATCGCCAGGTCTTCTCTGATACACGAACGCACTCAGGGCAGGGGACCGGCAAATGAGTCCGTTGATACTCTGACCCCCCCCCCCCGTGTTGCTTAATATTACTCGTTACTACTCCCTCGTCTTTATCCATTTATCACACGCTTGACGTTGAAAATTACAACGTCAATTTTCCGCCAAAATATTTGCAACAAGAAGTAGATGAACACTTCCAGGGCGCCCTAACAGAGAACCGCGAAAAACAAGAAATAAGTACTATACAGGGTGTCCGGATTAAAGATATCCACAATAAAATAAAACTATAGCTCAGAAAGCTAACATACATACTTATGGGTTACGCCGTTACAAAGGGAAACTATCAAAGTTCTTTTTTCTGACTATATAACTTTCTCAGTAAATTACAACGTGGGCTCCCTTAGTGGCACGACAAATATCCAGATGATCCAGCATGTTTGGTCTTACCGTAGCCACAGCGTCCCTTATGCGGGCTTTCAGGTGTTGTAGGTCGTTGATCTGAACCTGGTAGACAATGTTTTACACGTAACCCTACAAGAAAATAATTCAGTGGAGTCAAATCTGGAGACCTAGGAGGCCAAGCGATTGGCCCACCTCTGCCGGTCTATCTCCAGCTCAGTCCGTATTGTAAGGCCACGAGATGGAATACCAATTCTCATCAGCAGCAACAAATTGGTCTCTTCTCCACGGTCTCTTCTGTCTCCGTCTTAAGGCGGAAGTGCTCAGTTGGGCCAAATCGATAAAGTAAATCCCTGTCTGCAGACTAAGGTCTGGAGTCAGAATTCAGTCTCCGAAATTCTGTTGGTTTTAAATAAAAACAGGACGATGGATAATGTCCAGAAACACAATGACTGTATTAATATAATATGTCACAAACTTTTACATCTTATAAATAAAGAAACATTTCCAGCTGATGTTTTCAGAACTGCCTTACATAGTACAGGTACATACAGAGTTATCTGAAGCCTAAACTTCATAATGGCCCCACCTGACAATATATTATTTTCACGTAATCGAAATCTTGGTACTAAATTTAAATTTAAATGAGCAGTAAGATTTCATTATATCAGAGGCTCAGTGGGCCTCAAAGTTGGTCTGAATGCTACGGTCACATAAACAATATTTCCAGCAGGATGTATTTATATGTTCATTATCTTCTTACATAATTTCACACTCCTGACTCTAGTACTTCTAGTACTCCTTGGCACTACAGCCCCAGTGGGCCTAGGCCTACCTCCATGAACTTCCGTTCACTTCGGTTTTTTTTAGATCTCACACAGACGGTAGGACTCCTTGGGCGGGTGATCAGCTCTAGTACTTCTTTAGTTACCACAATCCCACAAAGAGATAAATAAATTGTAATATGGACGGCCGCTTTTACCCTTGTTGTTTTACATTCTATAAAATACTGCGGGATACTAGAAATAATAATAACTCATAAATTCGATCCATTTAGTAACGTAAGTTTATTGACTTACTTAGTCATGGAGCTGAGCCCTTCTTGATGAGCCGCCAATTCTGCAGCTACTCAAGAATTTCCCAGCATTTTATGGAACCCGAAGGTTCATTACCGTATTCACAAGAGCCCTCCAGCGGTTCCTATTCTGAGCCAGATCTATCCAATCCATACCATCCTATTTTATCCCTCTGAGATCCATTTTAATATTGTCCACCCACCTACGCCTTGGTCTTCCCTGTGGTCTCTTTCCTTATGGCTTTCCCACCAATATCCTATATGAATTTCACCTCTCCCCATTCGTGCTACATGCCCTATCGATCTCATCCTCCTTGTCTTGATAATTCTAATTATACTTGGAGAATGTAACAGTTATGAAATATTGGTATTATTGCTTGTGGGAAACAAAATAGTGTGAAAGTGCGGCGACGTTTAGTGACTTGATGTACATACCAGCTAACAAACGTTTCAACATTTTTAGTGAACAGACAAATGTACACGGTACCATAAACATATTTTCCTTACAAAATAAGGAAAGGAGACAGAAAACGTATATTACTGATGAAACTACATATATTAAAACTTGCTACGTCTATTTCTCTTTGGCCCTAAATGCATCATGCCAATGCATCTAATATTATTTTTTATTTAACATGAATTTTTGTTCGTCGTTCAAAATCTAATTGATATAAGATATACAAATATAACGTATCGGAACCTCAACATCTTCAACATCAGTAAAGGTTTCGTCTGATGCTTGTATATTCCTCCACTCCATCCCAACACCCGAACGCCCTTTCTGCTCTCAACACTGCAATTATCAACCAATTCTTGCAACGCACGCTGCGCAAGGTGTCAGTATACGAGCATACGTGACCGTGAGGCGTGGCATATGATAACACGCAGTACCGGTTTCAAATATGGTTATAAATTATAGATGCGTGTGCCCAGTTCAATCTGTCAATGAACCCGGATCAGAAAGTATTGGATGTTTGTCGTCAGTCTGAGTGACGGCCTGATGAGGGGAATGCATATTAGCATTTGCTGTGTAGCCTAGAGACAAGCAACACGGAGACACATCTCCATGCTATCACAAGAGAGAGCCAGGTTCGTATCTCCTGCGGGACGCTGCTTATCGGACTGAGATTTTTCGTGGTTTTCCTTAGTCTCTCCAGACATATTACCGGGACTGTACTTTCAGCTAGATCTAAATCATAATTCATGGCCAGATTACCTTCTAATCCAACCCTCTGTGACCTCTGAGTTGAGGAAACGTCGTTACATAAACGAAGACTCAGAGGTCTACTTAGCAACTTGGCAAAAGTGGTAGAGCCTGTATTCGGGATATGCTTGGTACGAGTTTGGGCCGAGACAAAAACTACTTTCACTGACGGTTTTAATGGTTTTCCTCAGTTTCTCCACGTAAATGTGGTGAAAGTAAATCGAACTTAGGTCGCAGTTGCTGTTTTCCGACGTTTTTCCAATTCATCATTCACTGCTCATCCATTATTCGACCCTCTGTGGTCTTTACTACTGATATTTCCGTTAAATAAACCATCATAAATAAATACATAAAGAAAACAAATTAATTAGTTAATGTAATAGGATAATATACTTTCAGCAATTAGGCACATAGTCTGTTCAGAACTTCGCGCTAACCCTCAAATCCCCGTGCTCCTATACCGAAACTCTGCACTGTGCTTAGCAGCGCACCCTGTTTTGAGTTCCGTGTGGTTCTCACAGACGAGACTGTTTTCCTGAATATCATTAACTGGTTGAACTTCGTAGCGGTGATGTAAGAAGTAAAATTTGTATACTACTGAGAAAATTTCAGTCTTTAGTGGGAGAGGATTCTGGAAGGGCCCCAGAGCTATCAGACAGTAAAATAATCATTGTGATGGTGAGGGCCAGCAGTAACCAGTCAGTCAGTCTTTAAAACGTTTAGGTCTTCCAGCATACCTTTGTTTTATAAGATTATATTTTACAATCATTTTCCATGATCGATTCGTTCCATTTTTCTCTACACATAGTTTCTAGTTGTTTCATTTAACTATATTTTACATATTTTTTTTTATCTAATCTGTCATGTGTTTCACTGTCCACAGAAATTCCATTTTTGATATTTTCTCAACCATAAATAGAGAGCTTGTAACTGTCTAACCTGGCAGGTAAAGCTCGTATCAATGTTTTAAATTCACACCTCCAGACCTCATAAACTCCATTATAACAGAGGACATCTGCAAGCTGCAATTGCGCATTTGAATCACCAGGAAAGAGGATGTAAATAAGACCTGGGACCGGCCGTTCGTGATGAAACATATTCCTGAATCTAGTTAAGAGTTTCAGTGCCGCTCATTGACTTTTCCATAAAGATGGATAGAATCATGATAAAGTCTTATCAGTTTTATTGTACGCTTCAACTTGAGCACCTCCTCTGTCTGCGTCGGCTCTTTTCTACTCTTTTTGTATGTTTCCCCTAATTTTGTTCCTCCATAAAATGCATGACCTGTTCAGTGGTCGTTTATCAGACAACATTCAGAGGCTTTCAAGGGAATTATGTCGCCATC
>NW_019720165.1:317546-360924 GCF_002891405.2 Cryptotermes secundus
ACGGGGGGGGGGGGGGGGAAGAAACGTATAAACCTACACTTTAATTGCAAGAGACTGTTTAGAAGACCTAAGCTTAGATAGTAAGATAATATTAAAATAAATTCGAAAGAAATGATATGAAAATGTGGATTCGATTTATCTATGAAGAAAGCAGTCTTCTGGGCTTTGGCACCGTGTATATGTGGTGTTAACCGACGTTTCGGAGGAACGTATCGCCCCCATCTTCAGGGTTGAAGAAAAAGTATAGGTAAATCTGCAAGCGACAACACCGTGAGACACGGTATCTCACGGTGTTGTCGCTTGGGCTCCTTGGACGGGGGACCAGCCCATCGCAAGGCCGCTACCTGCAAACAGAACACAAATAGAGAACAAACTCACAGAGACATCCATTCGAACCCACGATCCCAGTGTTCGATCGGGCGAAGACGGTTCATGCCTTAGACNAATCCTACTTGACCAGACCCCGGAATCGAAACCGGGCTGCTGCGGTGGGAAGCCAGCGACTAACCGCTTGAGCTATGGCGCGGCCTTTCATTTCCTTAATCCTGTACACAGTCGGTAGGGCTCCTTGGACGGGGGACCAGCCCATCGCAAGGCCGCTACCTGCAAACAGAACACAAATAGAGAACAAACTCACAGAGACATCCATTCGAACCCACGATCCCAGTGTTCGATCGGGCGAAGACGGTTCATGCCTTAGACTGCGCGGTCATTGTGATCGGCCGTCAGTTTCTCACGAAGGCCTCTAATTCGTGAAGTTAGTCACAGCATAGCCAGGCAAACGTAGTGCTTCTCCATGCCGTAAACTCTTTTGCCGATAATGACTGTGCTTTGCGCACGTCTAAACACAACCTCGTCAACCCCCGATTAAGAAAGCCGGCCTCAGTCAGAAATTCAAACGTACTTTACTTAGCCCTACACAGCGTGAAAGCAGATGGCAATCTGCCCGTTGTTTGTATTGACCTGGATGACAGAGCAAATTAGGGGAGACGCGATGGAGTAACTTGGGGGAGGGGGGCTGGAATTGACTTGTCTAAATGAACCCAAAGCACGATCCATGTCAGCAGTCTCTCCTCATTGGATGTAAGTTCGTAGTCCTGGTATGTGTTAATAATAAGAGGCAATAAATAGGGCTGGCTTTCAGGGTCGTCCATTAAGCAGTAACTACTCAAAATGGAAGGTGTTCTACGAGACACGTACATTATCTTTGTCCAGCGAGGAACTATATATATATATTGTTGACAAAATAAACTCCGTGATTTTAGTCCGCAAGCGAACTATACCGACCGAGCGACCGCCGCTTGTCGGTGAAGTTTAGTGCCAACTTTTGCGGATAGAGGGTGTCGGGTGGTCAGCGTAACGAATCCCCACGGCCGTTAATTTCGGTTATCTAGCCCGGAGCCGCTATTTCCTTGAAATAGCTCCTCAATTAATATGTTGTTGACAAATGATTAAATTCACACCCGTCAAAAGAGACTTTAAATTCGGATAGAATAACTAGAAGTGGTGATGTAATTTTTATCACTTCTGTTTCGTATTCAGGAGGTTTCCCTTTCGAACTTTCTCTCTTTGGCTCTACAGTCCTTTGGACCTTGGCCGATTTTTCAGTTTCTTAATCCTGTACACTGTCGGTAGGAATCCTTGAACAGGGGATCAGCACAAGGTCGCTGCCTACACAAGGCCAACACAAACCCAGAATAAATGCACAGAGAACCATGCCTCGAGTGGGATTCGAACACAGTATCCCAGTGTTTGAGTGGACGAAGACGGTTCACGCCTTAGACCGCGCGGCCACTGTGATGGGCCCCGTTTCGAATTCTAGTCGGAGGTTTTGCTACTCAAAGAAAGTGCCAGGAGTCATGTTACAACAAACTACACAGAATTCCAATCACATTCTGTAAAATATGTGACGAAAAGTTTAACTTCAGCTATATTTAAATATGACGTTGCAATATGTTGACACGAAACGAATAGGAAACGTCCCGTAATTCTGAAGATTAAATATTCAAATATTTTGGCTGGCATGACTTTCGTAATGTGCGTTTATTTTAAGCGTTTCTTGCGAGCGACCGCCGCTTGTCGGCGAAGTTAGTGCTAACTTTAGTTGATAGAGGGTGTCGCGTGGTCAGCGCAACGAATCCCCACGGCTGTTAATCTCGGTTTTCTAGACCGGAGCCGCTATTTCCTCGAAATAGCTTCTCAGTTATCCTCACGAGGCTGAGTGGACCCCATTTCAGACCCACTCCTTCTCAGAAAATCTGGTTGCGCCGGGAATCGAACCCGGGAACTCTGGATCTGTAGCCAGGAACTCTGACCACTAGACCACAGAGGCGGTCCTAGCATGGTCTATAGTAGTGATAAACCTTAACGCTTTCAGTCATTATTGTCACTCCGTTAGTTCTGGTAATACATAGCTATATGAAATACTGTCAATATTTAACATATAAATGCGAATTATTCTAGAAAATTTTGAAAGATTTGCCTCAAAATATACACTTACAGTATCTACATAAAGTAGTTCAGTAACCTCGTGTTCGAATGTTCTAATATTAAACACAAAAGCTCGTCAATTTTACATTATCGAAACTACTGACTTATTCATCCTAAGTCAAAACGTTTGTACAGTCCAGGAAACTTAATTACTTCTACGCTTGAGACAAACATGGCGAACGGCGCTTATATCGTATCATATTCAGATTTCAATTTTAAACTTCACATTACAGCAAATATAGTGACATGTAGCCACATATCTTGGCCACGTGATATTCTTTTACATTCTACCAAAAACTGCCTCAAAATCTGTATACTTCTTGGTGTCGCTATTGTAGCTTCGACATCTGAAGTTCGGGCAGCGGCCATGTTTGTATCGATCCTTTGGATAATCCNTTTCTTGTAGCTTCGACATCAGAAGTTCGGGCAGCGGCCATGTTTGTATCGATCCTTTGGATAATCCAACAGTAGGTGGTTTCTAGTGGCATGGTATACATATCACAATTCACTGATTGGCGCACAAAGTATTATAGGTTATGTCACCTACATACACGGATTTTATGAGACCATACACCTTAACTTCCTTAAATATAAAGGAAACAGAGTTTCTCATGACGACGGCCATTTTATGGCAAAAAAAAAATAAAGGATTCCACTGTAATCTGCTAATTTTGAAAATGTTGTGTTGTGCAATATAAAGATGGCGAAACACGCTGAACAGCATCCGGTACATGAGTCAGTCATAGGGGGCCTTTATTTTGCGAACAAAAGCAGCCCGCTGAGTTCTTCCGTCTCCACTAGGCCTACACAGAGCAAGGAAAAAATATATGAAAGTATGACGCATCAGAACTGGGTCCTGCAGAGAACAGAGATAATGCCGACGCACCATTACTTGCAAGGGGTAAACAAATTCCCTCCATCCTCGCAAACTATCAGTTAATAGCTTATTTCATGACATTATACTAAGCACTGTGGCTATTTTTTCACAGACGGAATTTCTTATGTCCTTTTTTAGATCAGATATTTTAAGCTTCGTCTTTGGGTCCATTTATATGACGGCTACGCTCGTCCTTGTGCGTGGATGAACTGATTGTCTTCCAGGAATGGCTTCTATATTCACACATATGAAAACAGATATGAATTTGACGACGTAAAATTAAAAAAATCCGTGTTCTGTAGTCCGCAAGCGAAATATACCGACCGAGCGACCGCCGCTTATCGGCGAAGTTAGTGACAAATTTAGCGGATAGAGGGTGTCGCGTGGTCAGCGCAACGAATCTCCACGGCAGTTAATTTCGGTTTTCCAGACCGGAGCCGCTATTTCCTTGAAAGAACTCATAAATTATTCTCACGAGGTTGAGTGAACCCCGTTCCAGCTTAGTTCAAAAGTTTTCCAACGGAAGACTCGGTCTAACGATTTCAATTTAAAATTAATAGCCCGGTTAATAATCTGACATTCATTACAGATTTCTACATAACACGAATTTGTTCTGGGACGTTTTTAGGGTGCATTCTACTACGGTATTCGGCAAGAAGTGGCTCGTGAAAGGGTTTAACTTTAAAATGAGCGCCCTCTACAATGTTCTGACAGCCATAATATATTTCTACACACCAGGAACTTACCCCTAAACGTTATCACGGCACATTATACTTGCTAATTCCCCGAGAAGTAGTCTGTGTAAGAGTTTAACTTTAAAATTGACGCCATGTAAAACACTCTTGTGTTAAAAGTCCTGACGGATTTCTACACACCCGGAACCCTATCCGCGTACGTCATTCTGACTGAGCCAACCTTTACCTACAAAATTCTATGATGACTGATTAACTGTAAAGTTTCGCTTTAAAATTAACTTCCTGCGTATTATTTTGACAGACATGTCAGACGTTCACGTATCAGAAATTCCATCCACATGATGCATTACTCAACTCCGGGCTGATAATTTAAACTCTGCCCCGGGTGTGGTGGCAGCACTGTAGCCGCCATGACGAATGCCTGATATCATGACGATCATGACATCTGTTACTGTTCCACTGGCCCCACGCTATTAAATCTGTGGTCTTCGCAGTGACATCAAAAAGAAATCCGCACCAACTGCAACAGGATTTCATCACTGTGAATTATCAGCTTCATGTCATCCTACAACATTAGAGGCTACATCCAAATTATAGATAAAGGTAAAGTTGCGCATGCGCCCAATGAAACACCACATTATGCACAAGTATGGGGAACTGATCCCGATGAGGTGGATATTTTCAGTTTACTTAATCCTTCCAGGCGCACTATGGACCTGGGGTTGACTCAACCTCTAACGGAAATGGGTACCAGGAATCTTCCTTGGGTAAAGGGTGGCTAGCGCGTAAGGGTGACAACCTCACCGCCATCTGTGAGCCGATTGTCTAGAAAATGTGGGAGCCTCAACCTGTCACAACCCAATGGGCCTTCACGGCCTCTTTACAGGGATAGCTTTACTTTACTTACTTATGGGGAACTGATCATATAGCTCCATACATTCTTAACCTCGACACTGTTGGAAGCGTGTGATCTAGCTTCACGCCCCGGTAGCTTTGACCCAATGGAAAGAACCTTTGTACTCCAAGGATAGGACGCTGCAGGGACACAAGAACCAGCCTGGACGACGCTCTGGAGAAAAGAGAACCCTCTGTCCCTGCCAGGAATCTAACACCGATTCCCCGGTCGTCCTGTTCGTACAGTCATTATACTGAATTCTTATCTATCTATCTATGTTATCTATCTATCTGTCTATCTATCTAACTCGACAGTCCTTTGATGGACCTTGGCCGCTATTTCAGTTTCTTAATGTATACACAGTGGCCAGGGCTCCTATGACGGGGGATCCACTTAATTCTCATTAGAAGTTCACAGTGGCCGCGCGGTCTAAGGCATGAACTGTCTTCGCCCGCTCTAACATTGGGATTGTGGGTTCGAATCCCACTTAATCCATGGATCTGTCTGTGTCTATTCTGTGTTGTTGTGTGTAGGTTGTGGCCTTGCATCAGGCTGATCCCCCGTCCAAGGAGTCCTACCGACTCTATAAACTTAAGAAACTGAAGTGAAACGAAGTGTTTCATGGGTGCCCTATGCTTCAAAACGGCTGCAACAGGAAATAGGTAAATAGATAAAATCATTATTATATTCTGTAAGTTATGAGATCTGAAAATATATATTGCTTCGCTGTTTTCTCGCTTGTTAAACTGTGTTAAAATACAGAAACTTCACAAACTTATATGAATCAATTTTCCATTGGGGCACATAAGGACTACGAAACTATTAGAAATTAATTTATATCACTTACTTAACCCTCTGGACCCAGAAGACGAGGAAGTTTGGTGTCTTTGTGTGATCGCATTATTGCATTCGTTGGTCTCAACAGGCACACAGAACGTTCACGAACAATACAGAGAAATTACATTACTGTGCTAAAGTTTCTTAATGTTTGTGAGTGCTTGTAGGGGAAGCCATTATTGAGCAGCTTGTTACAGCAGCAACACTCGAAACTTGGTTGCACCCTCGGCCGATCTATAGAACGCCCTAACATAGGATTCTTGTCATGCATTTCCACTTTTCGAAGCGAATATTGGAAAAGTGTATTTAAAACAGATACAACAGCCTCCATCAAAACCTAAATCTGATCAAGATTCACCAGAGTTTTCTATTTTTAGTGGAGAAGAGACAAAATCTGAATTCCTTTGATGAGAATCGAACCCTGTCCCTTCCTTGGCATCTACTGGGCAAAAGCCTTGTGAACTCCAGATTTATTCCAGATATAAGATTGTGATTGAGGAAAATCCAGCAATCAGGCGAGTCGGACTCGAGTTCATGAATCATTACGTCATTTGGCGCTATAATCAAGATGCTAACAGCATCATAAAACAGCCTCCTTCCCCCGCCAAAGGAATTGAATTATAAGTACAACATGTCAAAGCGCTCTATCGATCTGGGATAATGGCGACATAACCGGAAATTTGAAGAGAACGACAACAGTCCATATTGGAAAACAAAAAAACAAACAAACAAACAAAAACCGTGGGTGTTTCAAAGCCTTCTTCAATATTCTGAAGCACGTAATGTATTTCACATTGTCGCTATAATTGTATTTCAAAATAAAATGCAGTCAAACAAAACAAACTCTGTGGTTTGAGTCCGCAAGCGAACTATACCGACCGAGCGACTGCCGCTTGTCGGCGAAGTTAGTACCAATTTTAGCGGATAGAGGGTGTCGCGCGGTCACCGCAACGGTTCCCCACAGCCGTTAATTTCGGTTTTCTAGGCCAGAGCCGTTATTTCCTTGAAATAGCTCCTCAATTATCCTCAAGAGGCTGAGGAGACGCTGTTCCAGATCCACTACTTCCAGAAAATCTGGTAGAGCCGGGAATCGAACCCGGACCTCTGGATCTGTAGCCAGGAACTTCTACCGCTAGGCCACAGAGGCGATCCGAAATACAATTTAAATTTCAAACAAGTTTCTTGAGATAAATTGTAAGATCAGATTTCTTCACAAAATCTGATAACGTTGGAAATTTCATTCTTGATTTGGCCCCACAGCGCTTCATTTTGAGATGCTGTTTCACTAACGACAAGTCCCATTGTCCTGACCATAGACGTGACTGCACATAGGGCATATAGCAAGTAAACATTACGTCATGCTTGATAGTTCTCTGTCTCACAACCAGTGCCCTTCTCTGTCCCGTGCTACAGACTTACACAAGCTGTGCAATATGCAAAATTTCTATNGTAGAGAAAAATTTTGCTCCTGCAGAGAATTGAACCCCGACTGTCCAGCCGGTAGCCCTTCGCTATACCGACTGATCTATCCTGACCTCTGTTCATGTCCCTTGCAAGTCTTATTACAGGGCCTTACAAGATTATCACAGCGGCATTTACAAGTACCATTAAATATTTGGATTAAATGCTGAAACCTTGAAGGCTCACAATTTACGGCAGTTCTGAATAGCTTCTGTGTATCAGCGGTTTGTATGTTGTGTGCGCATACGGAAAAGTCTGTGCCAATTCATTTCGATGCAAAACTGCATATATTTTGTCCATGAAGGAAAAGGCAGGAGTAAATATAATTCGTAGCCGCTTCAGCTGGAAACCCTCTTTTTCAAACCATTGTTTTTACAAGTTAATCTGCTGTACAGAAGAGTTCATTCAATTCTGGGTCATTAGCGGATGAACGCACCCCTGCTGGGTCCATTTAATTGTGTATGAAATGAAAAATCGTTGGCGACCCTGAACGCATAGAAAGCTGGGCTTTTATGATATGTCTGTTATAAACAATGAGAGGCCGCGACACTCCGCATGCAAGCATTTGGCACTTTCAAACTATTTTTGGCATCCCTGCTTTGTGGAAATGCGTGGAATAAAAATCTATGTGCACATATTGTCTCAAAAGTGCCTTTCAACTATTGATATTTTTGTGAGACTGTAGTGAAATTTGGTGTTCAAAACTCGACGAAATCATATCGACAAATTATAAATTTAGAAAAATACAAGCCCGGCAGCAGAAGCACGGTATTTAAAGCCCCGAATAATTGTGATTTCATCAATGATATAAATACTATGTGACATTTATATATTTTTCGTAATGAGGGGGCTGGTGTAGCAGTAACTATCAGACAATAGCCGCTGATAGGGTAGTCCCACTGCTTCATATTCCAGATGTCTCAGATTCAAATCCTGGCCTGGAGACCAAATATCCTGATTGAGTCTTTTAGTGGTATTCCTCAGTACCTCCAGACAAATGTTAGGGGAGTATCTCACATTAGACTAAGATCGCTTACTTCTGCATCACTTTCACCTCATTTATTCCCTAATAACTTTACTATTCGGCGATATACAACTTCAGCTATTTATGGTGTCGTTAAATACGGCACAATACACAAATCCGGACTTTTACAAAGGAGGCACTCAGCTAGGATCTCATCCGAATTGCCAGATATTCCTACTAGGCATTTCTGGTATATCCTGCTTCCTTTATTTTGAAAATACAAAAGTAGGCTTATGCGATCTTAATGCTGTAGGTGTGTCTGTGTGCACCCCCTGTCAATTTCTGAATGGCTGAACCAGTCTTATATGTATATCACGGCACCTAAGCCCATCTCAACGGCATACTTCATGAATCCCTCCCATCAGTCTCTTTGTCTATATGTGTATCGCCTTCACGTTGCTAGGCAACGGCCAGGTAAAAGCATTACGGCAACAATAGAAAAATTGTTGGACGCGTCGTTTTATATTCGCTCCGTGTCGTATCAATGAAAGAAGGCGATTAGTTCTTCCCGCAACTTCTTGTTCTTAGTTTACTTTCCTTTTTTCACTGGCCTTACAGCCCCTTGGCCCTGGCTTCTGATTTTTCAGTTTCATGATCATTTTACAGATGATAGGACACCTTGGACGAGTGAACAGCCCGTCGCAAGGCCTCATCCTAAACACAGGACAACACAAACACAGAATAAACATACAGACATATCAAACATTCATGCCTTGAGTGGGATTCGAACCCATGATCCCGGAATCCGAGCAAGCGAAGACAGTTCATACCTTAGAGCGCTCTGCTACCGTGACAGGCAGCCTACGTTGCTTATTTTGAAAAAAAATTAAAGTATTTTATTCTTAGTCTCTCTAAGCCAGTTCCAGCATATAGGATTTAGGGTTTCTCACAGCCGTGATTATGAAGAAGTGTGTCTCCTAAGATATAACGCCGTTTATTTGTTAAAAGGCAACTGACGTTTCGGGGGAACTTTTCGCTTCCAGCACAAACAGTCTGCTTCCTTTTTCTGTTGGTTCGCTACAGCAAGCAGTTAGGCCTGTTTGCGTAAGAAAGGTGGGTTGATGCTCCCTTCTTAGCGGGCAAGCCCTGAAAGGGCCGGATCTGATCTACAGAAATGGAATAAATTCACCAGACACTGAAGTATAACATATAAAAGAGTAAAGCTATCGCTGTAATAGCCTGGAAGCTCTGTGAGACGTGGAGGATCTCATATTTTCTGAACAATCGGCTCACAGACGGCGGTGAGGTTATCAGCCTTAAGCGCCGGCAGCCTTTTACCCCCAGGGTACTCATTTCTGTTGGAGGCTGGGTCGACCCCAGGGCCATAGTGCGGCTGCAAGGATTAGATCAATTGAAAAATCCAATGACCCCATCCGGAATCGAACCCGCGACCTTCCGTATTGTAGCAAAGTAACTAACTATGCTACCTCATGCCCCCAGTATGACCTATATGTTGACTTGATTTCAAAATTAGTAACAGGAGTGTGATTAGACCAAATGCTCCTAAAACATATTTGTCAATAAAATAAATTATTCGGACCAGAGAGTTAGCCTAGTGCCTTAAGGTTTCGGACTGGCCTTTCCAGTTGTGACAACATCACAGATGAACCTCCGTCAATAATTTCCCCGGTTTACTTTTCCGGAAGGCTACAGCACCACGCTGATCACCACATTATGAAAAGTTACCAAACCGTGTTAAATTCTACGAACACGCCCGCTAAATCTAGTGAGTCCACCGCCCTCTAGTGAACATTACACACTTTCGTAATCCGCTTGGCCGGAGACAATTGGTCCCTTCCGTTCTCCCATATACCAAATTTCTAAACGCAGAAGAGAGTCATTATGACGTCACTGTTGCGGTTATGTATAGCGGCAGAGTGTGACACATAGAAACAATCAAAATCACATGACATCCGTCAGGGTGCTCTGTTTCAATATGAGATGTTAGTGGTAGTTCCTTTTTAATGTGAAAAAGAGTAGAGAAGTGTACTCCAGTGGAGTATTCCGACTGCGTATTAAAACGTAATTAAGAATGTTGAAAGAACTTGACAAAATAACCATAGAGTACGTAATTAGGCAAAGCAACAAAAGGCTGGATAAAACTGCAGAATAAAGCGCTTCATAGTCTGTATGCCTCTGCTTTACATTTAATATTGTAACGTGTTTTCCGTTACCGAAGACGCCGTAGAGATGGTTAATTGATTTATTTAACAATCTACAAATAACGGCTATAATTGATTATCTCACAGTTGCGGGGTTTCACACTTTATAACCCTAAGCGCATTAATCTGTTANAGCCAGGAACTCTGACCACTAGACCATAGGGGAGGTCTAAAATAAAATAAAATAAAATAAAATAAAATAAAATAATCAGCTCATTAGATAAAATTATTGTTGATAAAATATTGTAAAAATTGCGTCATATTTTCGCTTCGGCGTTGTGTGATTTAAGAATAATACATTCTGCTTATGTCCTCGATTGAAGCTACACAAACAAACCAAGAATTTTTTAATTACGTTTACAATCATCCAGCGAATTTGGGTGCCTCTAACCAGGCACGCGGCTAATTACGAAAACAAGTGCTAACAGAAGGATTTGACTGCTCAACTGTCCCAGTGACGCACTGGCCACGCCCGCTAACCCGCTAACAGCATCAAACTGAAGGATGCCGGGGGGGGGTCTGACCCCGACAGCCATCGCCAGCACACAACACACGTACTTGTTTTTCCACACCTGGTCCTTTGGAAGACCTAATTTGGAATGCAGGGATGCAGCCACTGCTGTCTCAAAATTCTGATTCATCGACGTAAAACATCCTATCACAGTGGCCGCGCGGTCTTCGCCCTCTCAAACACTAGGATCACGAATTCGAATCCCACTCGAGGCATGGACTCCCACGATCAATAACTACCCTCTACTCTATGACACATCACCACGGGCATTCACAGTATTTGAAAGATAATTCCAGTGTAAACTTATTAATAACTAATTAACAATAAAATGTTAACATTCTGATAGAAATTTTAATAAGAGTGTTTTAATGTTTTAAACCTTAAAACTAACATTACAACATAAATTTAGTAACATGACGAGAAGTAGAAATTGTTAACGAAATTTATATCCATATAATTACTAATATGGATCCATGTTAGAACGCAATCAAGTAATGAGATATTACCGCGCGTTGCGCGTTACGTCACCGCGGAGGGGGGGGGAGCGCTACGTTACCGCCACGTGCCGCTGGGGAGGTCGGGGTCCTCCGTTGCGCAACATGTCAGAATATCATGAAAATTTTCTGATGATGATGCAGTTCGGTCGAAACATGTAGCAGGTGCAGGATAATAAAGAAATGTTTATACAGTGATATTAGTTTATTATTTTGAGTTTGTTGTATTGACGTCCATATATACACAACAGGATGTACACAATGTAGATGTTGTCTTATGTTTCCGTGATGTCAAGCAAAAGATCTGCCGATATGAGGATAAGCGCATCGTGAACTTCTTGTTAAAAGGGCCGAGTCGAACCAAATTTACGTCACGACAGCACAATTCTTTCCAGTCAGTGATAAAAAGAAATATCGAAATACGTACTTGACTAAATAAACGCCTATAGTTGTTTCTTCTGTTCGTGAACAGTGACATGTAGTGAGTAGATCCTCTTTTTTAGTGGCTAACAAATATGTGGAAACGTTTACACTACGAGGACATAAAAAATTCAAGTCGATACATGTCCCTAACGAGAACAGAAAGAAGAAAAAGGTATAGAGAAAGGATAAAGAAAAAGGAAAAAGGGAAAGTGACAATGTACAAAGAAAGACAGAAATTGGAAGAAAGAGGAATATAGAAAGAACGAAATAAGGGTCATTTAATTTTCAGGTGGCACAGATTCTGACGTCATTACACACGCCAGTTGTACTCTGAGCCAGCTTGGCTACACAGAGGATCCTTACAACACAATGAAACCAAATAACATCATATTGTGATGCCACTACAATCAGCAGCACACATAAATATTTATGAACTGGGACGCTCCCCACGACAAACTCTGGTACTCAGTCTATGGCCAGCGTTTCTTCTTCTTTGTGGCTGTAGAATGCATTGTATATGGTTCCGTTGGTATTTTGCCACAATTCCCAACCTTAATTCGAACACACATACAGAAGCAAAGCGTCATAAGTAAAGCTGTAAAGAATTGTATCTTGAACCAAGCGAGTGTCTGAGTCTACAGCTGAGTCAGGTCTTCGGAGAACTGTTCGTCATAGTGTCAACAGAATACAATAAAATGAAAGTAGAACATATTCTGCCTTTGTTTCTAGACCCGTTGACACTGCATGTTATGTCTAAGTCACATACTGTGTATAGGTACTTGTCATATATATATATATGGTAAAAAGGTAACTAATGAAACACTACGACATGAAGACGGGTCAGGGAATTGATATATATATATATATATATATTCTCTACCTCGGCACTAGTTGGGAGTGGTCAGCTTCACGCCCCGGCCTCTTTATACCTGGGGTAAAGAGCCCCCACTACCCGTTGGATAGGAGGCTGCGTGGATACCAGAGCCGGTCTAGACAACGTGGAGAGGGGACTGTCTTGTCCCTACCGGGACTCGAAATCTGCCTTTCAGCAGTCCAACCTGTAGCCAGTTGACTCCAACAAATAACTAGCATAAAGTCCGTTGAAATTTTAATGTAAATATTTGACAGTCGCAGTCCTTACACCCATTCACTGTTATGCATTACAACTCTTACGGGTCTCCCCGAAAATATGTTTAGCTAAATATGCACGCCATGACCTGGAAATTCTCTGGATTGACACGTTGACAGAACAAGCCTTTCTGGTACCTAGCTGCAATACAGACTGGATCATAAGTACATTTCTCTGCCGTTTATTCCTACAATTTCCGGTCCTACCTGTAACTAACTACCAATATCTTTGACACTGCTAACACATCAACAGAACAGAGACAGAACGGGAAACCTTATATAATAACATATATATATATACATATAAATGGACAATTAATTTTTTAATTTGAATATTGATAGGGGCACGCGGTAGCATAATTGGCTGAGGCACTATGCTACAAACCGGAAGGTCGTGGGATCGAATCCCGATGAGGGGGATTTTTTTCAATCTACCTAATGCTTCCAGCCGCACTATGGCCGGGTCGATGCAGCCTCTGACAGAAGTGAGTACCATGAATATTCCTGGGGATGGAGGACTGCCGGCTCGTAAGACTGACAAACTTACCGCCATCTGTGAGCCGATTGTCTAGAGAAAATGTGGGAGCCTCGACGTCTCATAACCCTATGGGCCTCCACGGCCAGTTACAGGGATAGCTTTACTTACTTACTTTTATGTAATATTGATAAGTGTTTGGGGTTTGCTGTGTAGAATCTACTTATAATTTCTTCATGTTACGAATGAGCAGCACAAACAATTGTTTTTTTGTCTTAGCCCTTATGAATCTTATCTCATTCTGGGCCTCATGAACTCTTCGTTGTTTCGGCAAATAACTTCAACAAGCCCAGCCGATGTTTCGGATCGATCGACAGAGTAGCGCAGTTCAACGCCCCGCGCTCAGCGACTGAATGGATTGCGATATTAATATTCAGTGAAGGCTTCCCGGAAGGAAAGCGAAAGTCCGTACCGATGTACAGCTTAATTGCGAGGAGATACTCACCCATAAACGACAGTTCAATGAATGTACTCAGTACTTACAAAACCAAAATGAAATTTGTTGAATGTGGTACCATACAAAACTTCAACTAGAAACAGTCATATAAAATAGTATATAGTTTTAATTGACAAAGCTCTCATGATACTAATCATCTCCGTGGTTCTAACTAACTAACTAACTAACTAAGTAACTAACTCCATGGAGGCGAGCCCTTCATGCGAAACCGTAGTTGCGCAGCCACTCAAGAATCTCTCAATATTTTATGCAACCCGAAGGCTCATTGCCATGTTCACAAGAGCCCTCCACTGATCCCTATCCTGAGTTCCACAGAATCCGTCCAAGTCTGAGCCCCTTTACGACAGTTCGTAACAAAATTAATTTTATGGCGAGGAGCTGTTAGCCCCACATCCAACTCTTACGCCGAAGAACCACCCCTTGTCGACTGTCCGCGATTGTTTATCCAATATGCACGTATTAGCAGCCACCCTGCAAAAACAAACAAAAGAACGTACTCTGTGGCTTTAATCAGCAATCGAACTACACCGACCGAGGGGCGCCTCTCGGCGAAGTTGAATGAATGAATATATGAGGGGTAGGCCTTCTCGGCCCTTGCACCGCGACCTACAGTGGTCTGTTAGTGCCAAGTTTAGTGGATAGAGGGTGTCACGTGGTCAGCGCAACGAATCCATCAGTCTTCTGGGATACATCTCGTGTAGTCCGGTGAAATTCAACATGTTCCCTCAATCTCAGGGTTGAAGAATAAGCCAAGCAAGAATGCAACACGAAGCAGAAAATGTTTAACCTTCAACCCTTTGAAGGGTTTGAAGGTTCCTTTGAAATGTTGGTTAACTTTCATCGGACTACATGACATTTGATCCCAGAGGATAAATCTCTTCTTATCTACCGCTGAGAGAATCTTGCTTTTCCATTTCGTCTTTGTCTCGTTTTGTAAGAAAACCCCCCACAAAAATTCTGTAACACCTTATTTGAGGTTACCCCACCTGAGCTGCCTGTTCACCTCCTTCATTTCCCTGGCCTAATAGTACTAGGGGCATGTACTGTCTTCGTTCGCTTGGAAACCGGGATCGTGGGTTGGAATCCAACTCAGGGCATGGATGTTTAGCTTGTGTGTGTGTGTGTGCGCTTGTCTACAAGTAGAGGCCTTGCGACGAGCTGATCACCCGCCCAAGGAGTCCTACCGAATGTGTAAGATCTAGAAAAAAAATCGAAGTGAACGGAGAAGTTCATGGAGGTAGGCCTACGCCCACTGGGGCTGTAGTGCCAAGGAAAAAAAACAGTACTAGGAGACAAAAAAATTATGGTGCTCCTACTTATGTATATATGTATATAATGTCCCATTACATTCTCTTAAATTATTTGTTTTCAAATCCTTTAATTTATGTTCTTCTCTTAAAGTAAGGGACAAGGTTTCACAACTATTCAAACCTGAAAGAACGTTTTATGCGTTAGAAAGTAGAGGGGATGCTGGTAGTTTTTAAGTTAAGCAAACAAGTGTGCTCTTCATTCATATATATATATGTGTGTGTTTTAATATTACCTGTCAAACACAACAAAAACAAACACCAAATAACTCAATCACATTCCACTGCGCATGTCTGAGTTTATTTGGTTGTACAGCATCGCCACATGTTTCTGTTCATGGCGCCATCATCACGTGATACACTAACAAATCTTAACACTATACAATACACTTACACTCTTCACTTAACTGCCTTATAAAACACAATAGCCATCATCAGCATCGAGGTTTTATACTGTCTGTCCGTTCCTTTACCCTGTACGATAGGTTAATCCTTCCAGCGTGACACTGGGTATTCAATGGCTCTTGCTCCTCCAGGTGTACAGCATATTCAGTGTTTGGAATGTCTTCAGGTTCCGTTCCTTCTACATGAAGAACCCAATTAAGTCTATTATCCTGAATTCTATCACTTAAATTAGATATATTTATTTCGTTCGTAATCACTGTACTTGAGCGCTTAAAATGTATCCCTCCGCATTCCCAAGAAATTTAATTTCTACCTTATCTATATTTTGCCTCTAATTTTCTGTCAATGGCCACGTATCAGAGCTGCATATTAATGTCGGGAGAGACATAATTTTATCAAATTTGACCTGTGTTCCCGTCCTTGTCACTTTATTCGATGCCTTCCCTATCTTCCCGCATACGAATTCAGGTTTGAATTAAAATACAATACCGTGGAGTTTTAAATGACAGTTTTTCTGTGCTCTTGCAACTGACTACATTTCCTCCGGATTATCTAACACTACAGAGAAGCTATCAAATAAATTAGTTACTGAGCACCGTTAGTTATGTCCATAGGTACGAATAAAGGTATTTAGGTAAAGGTAAAAAGTAAAGTTATCCCTGTAACAGGTCGTGGAGGCACATAGGCTTGTGAGACGTCGATTCTAGACAATCGGCTCATAGATGGTGGTAAGGTTGTCAGCCTTACGCATCGGCCGCCCTTTACCCCCAGGAATATTCCTGAAACTAATTTCTGTTAGAGGCTGAGTCAACCCCAGGGCCATAGTGAGGCTTGAAAGATTAGATAAATTTAAAAAAATCCACCTCATTGGGAATCGATCCCGTGACCTTCCAGCTTGTAGCATAGTGCCTCAACTAACTACGCTACCGTGTAAAAAGTATTTAGGTAATTCAAATAAATTTAAAGTTGAATTAACTATGAAAAGACATTTGAAGCCACGTCTTACATTCTCTTAGAGTCAAATCAATGTGTGAAAGTAAGCTTATAGCTAAAAATAACGCCGATTTAAGTATTCTGTAGAAGAGAATTTACTTTTTACACAACCAGTTGTACTGGTACCGATCCGTGACCCTTCGGTCATGGAGGATACATTCATCCGAATGTCATGAAGTTTCGTACTGTATTTTGTAAGACACGTGACGGAAATATAAATTCGCCGCTAAGTAACCACGGCCATGAATTCTTAATGTGAATAGAGTACTAACTCCTGTAGCAGATAGAAAGAAAGGGTTTCTGAGATTAATGGGAATGCATGCAAACTGAATTTCAAACATAGGCAGGTGCGCGCGTTGCATTACCTTAGCAACTTAACGGTAAAAGCAATAATCCGGCCATTTCGATGTCAAAGGATGAGCAGAGATTCTCAGGAAACTGCGGAAGAAAGGTGTACCCACTGCGATGGAGTACACAAACTTTCTAATAAATGTAATTCGATTTTACAGTCCCCATAATAAATGTATATATTGTAACAGGTTTGCTAAAAGTTTTTCGAGGCAAACGCTCGGTAAACACAGTTAACGTGTAACAGTGGGAGATGTGTCTCAGTGGACAAATGCTATTGCAGGTTACTAGGCAAAATTGCACCAATGAAGGCACTGGCTAGGTTATCACGTGACTTGTATGATCTTCCTTATGCAACAATAGAACTGTTTTCTGTGTGTGGTCCGTGCGGAGGTTATATAACGAGAATAACAGCAGCAGTTCAGTTCAGTTCTCGGTAGGAGAGGCCACGGGAAGTTCCTAGAAGACATGTGAAGGATTAACGTGTGAATTGAAACTTTTTATAACGCAAATTACAGTAATCTTGAAAGAGTTAACAATAATTTGTAGTTTCAACTAGTGAAGATCCAATAAACCGATTCACCAATCCAAACCCGCGTTGTAATCAATTCGTGATAATATACATGTCTATTAGAGACACTAACACTTGCATTCCAGGAGAATCTTGTGACGTCACAGTATTGTACGTACTTTAAACTGTGTGTTGTGGAAGAAGAATTTTGCTAAGGATCGTATTATTAATAACATTTGAATATCAACACTAATCGAAGTTTGTCCAACTCCGGCATAAGTGGCCTGAAATATTTGAAAGTTTAGCTTGGATTCTGCGACATATAGAACAAGGATCAGAAAGGAGAGATGTGAAACAAAGAGACGGCAGCAAGGAGTTCCCATCTCAACGCGGTTGCGGTATCTGGTCCCCTCATTTGCTTGTGTACATGAGACACAGAGACTTGCTCTATGGTGCCTCCGCTAAGCAACACTTTCTCAACAGCTATATGAAAATATCTGCGGATTAATTTGATATTTATGTGGAAATATACATATATTACAAAGTATTGCGCCAGGCAATAAATTATCGAATATATATCAAATTTTGAAATGTATCTGATGCCTTAGACCGCCTCTGTGGCCTAGTGGTCAGAGTTCTTGGCTACAGATTCAGAGGTCCCGGGTTGGATTCCCGTCGCTACCAGATTATCTATAAGTATTGGGTTTGGAACTGGGTCCACTCAGCCTCGTGAGGATAATTGAGGAGCTATTTGAATGGAAACATAGCGGCTGCGGTCTAGAAAACCAAGTATAACGGCCGTGGGGATCCGTTGCGTTGACCACGTGACATGCTCTATCAGCAAAAGTTGGCACTAACTTGGACCGACAAGCGGCGGTCGCTCGGTCGATATAGTTCACTTACGAAATAAAACCACGGAGTTTTGTTTTTTCGTTTGGAACCAAAAATAAAAAGGGTGCACGCGGTAGCGTAGTTGGTTGAGGCACTATATTACAAGCCGGAAGGTCGCGGGTTCAAGTCCCGATGAGGTCACTGGATTTTTTTAAATTGATCTAATCCTTCCAGCCGCACTATAGCCCTGGGGTCGACTCAGCCTCTAACAGAAATGAGTACAAGGAATATTCTTGGAATATTCCTGGGGGTAAAGGGCGGCCGGCTCGTAAGGCTGACAACCTTGCCGCCATCTATGAGCGGAATGTCTAGAAGATATGGGAGCCTCGACGTCTCACGACCCTATGAGCCTCTACGGCCTCTTACAGGGATATCTTTAGTTTGCTTTTACTTACTTACCAGAAATAACAACAATTAGTTGTCGGAAGTGAAATAATTGTATTGTTGTGTTGATATCGTTTGACCTATTGACCTTGTACGGCATAAGGAATACAAAAAGCACGGAGATTACTAAAATCAAGTTAATAAGGAGACATAAGGACTGCAATCTCCCTACCAGTATGTAAATGCAGCAGATCAAACAGGGGTCTGCCTCCTTAGGTATCTAATCATACGCAGAGGCTATATTCCACTGCGTTTAGCTTACAGCAGATGATCAGGTTCAGGACACGTACAGTTGAGGGTTAGGTTCTGTCATCCCGAAATGTGTATGTGTCCATCTCTTTGCCCGCCGTTGGTACCTCAGCGCGTTGAAAAGGAACGGCATCCTGCAGCAGAAATGAAGCCACTAGGACTCGTAAATTAAATAAATATGGGGGTATGGGCTACCTCTTGAATAAGAGACTGGAGAAAATCATAGTTTCCATTCGTCGCCAAGTAATATTAGGGTGTAGAAATCAAAGAGTATGATATGGGCAGGACATATAGCAAAGAAACAAAAAACAAACTCCTTGGCGTTAGTCCGCAAGCAAACTATACCGACCGAGCGACCGCCGCTTGTCGGCGAAGTTGGTGCCAACTTTAGTGGATAGAGAGCGTCATGTGGTCAGCGCAACGAATCCCCACGGCCGTTAATTTCGGCTTTCTAGACCGAAGCCGCTATTTCCTTGAAATAGCTCTTCAGTTATCCTCACGAGGCTGAGTGGATCCCGTTCCAGACCCACTACTTCTCAGAAAATCTGGTAGCGTTGGGAATCGAAGCCGGGACCTCTGGATCTGTAGCCAGGAATTGTCAACAATATAAGCCTATGGGTTCCATATGAGGAGGGGAATTTTTTTGGCTAGGTGAGTGACTGTTAGCTATTAAAGAAGGCGTCCGCGTCTTGGCGTTAGGCGATGTTTCATAAACATTACACTTGTACATTACTGTGAAGTAATGAGAGATGCTCACACTCACAGCCACCCACACTCATAACAGGAGCTGTCACGAAGTAAGTTTATGAACTACCAATTTTAAATACATCGCGCCACTGTATGACGCGTAAATTACAGTGTTTTTTTTCCCGAGCACGCGCACAAGCAGAAGAGTCGGACGTTCTATCCTTCAAGTAGGACGGACCCACATTGCTGTTTAGCTTCATAATAGCGCGAAGCAGAGAACTCGTGGTATTTCTCGGCATATTTTCTTAATTGTGGTCATTTTCGGTTGATATTACCCACAATTTAAATGATACTGTAATAAAATCTTCCATGAATTTTAATACTATTAACGTTTAAAGTGGTCCAAGAAGATACAGCACTTGTTTATGTCTCTGTTTTGAATAATAACTCTCTAGGGTTCATTTCCTTCTTCAACCATTAATTTGTATAACCATCAATTGGACTAACTTCGCCGAGAAACGACGGTCTCTCAGTTGGTATAGTTTTCTTGCGGACTACAGGGTACGGAGTTCATTTTGTCAAACGGACAGCAACACAAATAAGTTATGTAGGATCTGAGGTGGCTATGAAAAGTTCTACTTTGTCAGATACAACGCCATATGTTTTGTTAAAATAAACTCACGTTTCGGAGGAATATCTAACCCCCATCTTCAGTGTCGAAGAAAGAACCAAGTAATGAATCAACATGAAGCAGATAGCAAGTAGAGTTTTGTTTGCTAATTGATTCATGCTGCTTTGTTGTTTGGCTTATTCGTCGACTCTTAAGACGGAGGCGACAAGTTCCTCCGAAACGTCCGTTAATTTTCAAGAGACTACATGACATTATAATCCAGAAGACTGAACGCCAAGAAGTTATATCACATCACAAGGGAGGGATTTGGAAAGTAAATCTACACTTTACTTTGCAGGAGCTTCAAGCCCAGAACAGAAACCACACAATTTTCATCCTCCATGGTTCAATCAGGCGAAGCTTCCATCTTCCTGAAAGTCTCGTAATTTCTGTCAGCTTGTCTGAAACTCGGAACCACTTTCGGTTCGTCTGTCTGTCCCCTCCGGACACCCTCGTAGGTTCCTAGTGACTCGAGAAGAGGGCAGTGTTTAGTCAGGAAGATAACCCTCTCGTCTATAGGAAGAAAAAAAGGGAGAAAGACAATCAGTGGATGCAATGTTGCCATGCTACAACATGTTAAAGTTGAAGTTGTCCCTGTGCTTAATTAATTAAGCACTACGCCATGAACACGTATGGGGGAGTGGATGTATAGATCCATATTTTCTTGACCTCGGCACTAGTTGAAGGTGAGTGGCCAGTTTCACGCCCCAGCCACTTTACCCCCGCGCAAAGAGGCGCTGGTAACCATTGGAAAGGAAGCTGGGTAGCCCCAGAGTCGATCTGGATGAAGTGGACAAGAGAAAATTCTTGACCCTACCGGGACTCGAACTCCGGTCCTTCTTGTCGTCCAGCCTGCAGCCAGTCTCTATACCGACTGAGCTATCCCGGCTCCCATGCTACAACATGACTGATTGTATTTCCGTTTTGTAATGCCGATCGTACTTCGTTTGCCATTAAAATGTCCCTAAATTAAGGAGAACTGTCGTTAAATCCGCCCATACATGTACAGAAATGAACAAGAAAACATCAGAAGCAAACTGAGCTTCAGAAACTTTTGTGCCAGTTCTGTTTTAAGGTCTCTTGTCCTTTTCTCTAAGCTTGACATTTAAGGACACAAAACTATAATTTAGACTGGCGTGTTCTGAGTAATTACACCGTGTACTGTTGTAACCGTGACCACCTACCAGACTAGTACCCAGAAGACCACAGTTAAAATCTTCGCCATGAAAACCTAAAATACCAAACTCCGTGGCTTTTAGTACGGAAGCGAACTATACCGACCGAGCGACCAACGCTTGTCGGCGAAGTTAGTGCCAACTTTAGCGGATAGTGTGTGTCGCGTATTCAGCACAACGAATCCCCACGGTCGTTAATCTCGTTTCTCTAGACCGGAGCCGCTATTTCCTTGAAATATTTCCTCAATTATCCTC
The DNA here is from genome assembly GCF_002891405.2 of Cryptotermes secundus. Taxonomy (NCBI): domain Eukaryota; kingdom Metazoa; phylum Arthropoda; class Insecta; order Blattodea; family Kalotermitidae; genus Cryptotermes; species Cryptotermes secundus. The sequence continues at coordinate 339,411 of NW_019720165.1, forward strand.
ACGAGGCTGAGTGGACCCCGTTCCAGACCCACTATTTCTCAGGAAATCTGGTAGCGCCGGGAATCGAACCCGGATCTCTGGATCTGTAGCCAGGAACTCTGACCACTAGACCACAGAAGCTGTAACCTAAAATAACAGCGAAGTCTAATTTCACCTGAAGTTTTTCAGGCGTGTGAAACTTGGTCTCACATCCCAGGGGAAGAGCACAAGATTGAGAATGAGGATGGGTGTTCTCACTGCACTGTCAAGATTACTGTCTTGTGGGATATAATGTCTTGTCGTTTGGTCAGTTTTATACCCTGAAGATGGAGGCAGCAGGTTCTCCGAAGACTTTGGTAGTCATCTACAAAATGGACGACGTCACCCCAGAATACTGTAATCTGGAAGGACTGAGGGTGTCTAGGAACGAAGTACACTTGGTCGTCGACTTAGACGGACTGACAGGTCGTAAGTCGATCTGGTCGTATGTCGGCCATATATTTTATTAACAGTATTTTTTAACCTTTCTAATCTTTTCATCATCTTTATAATTTATTTTTAAAAATTTATCATTTATTTGTGGTCGTAAGTCGCATAGGTCGTAAGTCGACGACCAAGTGTACTACGGAGAATATCTGAACTTAAAAAAGAGGGAACAAGAATAAGAAGGAAAAACTGCACAGAAAAGAGTCTCATAGCCTGTACTTTCCGCGAATGTTACCATGGTGATTACATAAAGAAAGATAAGATGGGTAGAAATTGAAGAACGCATAAAAATGATGAACTATGAATACAGTAATTTAGTCCGAATACCTCAAGGATGGGAAAGTAATTTTAAATTCGCCTTGGGGAAATATGGTGTGAGAGTGGGGATAGGATTCAGCTGGCTCACGATAAGGTGCAATGGCAGGAATTTGTGAGCAAAGAAATAAACATACTTCCCCTTAAGAGCGGCATATATCTTGGCCAATTCAGCGACTATCATTTTCTCAAGAAAGGCCCTACACAATGGAATTGGCTGTTCTTCCTCTTCTCCTGTATCTACACGCAGAGGTCTACACGAACATTGCTACCACAGGCTGACAGATGGTTAGCGCCCCCTTCTCCTTCCTTGGCGGCCCGCCCTTTCTCATCCCTAAACCGTTTTGAGTGCACAGCTGTGAGACAGTGTCTGGTTACATTTCAAAATCACAACACAATTGACTTTTCCATACTAAAAGTATTACATGACACTCATGTGACCACGTCATCAGCTTGAGGGGCCGACATATTAACAGCTCGTATTCCATCACGAGATTCACGGACGGAGTAGCTAACATGGTAACAATCTAGTCTTGTTTTCCGGAGGTAACAAGATCGAATCTCGATAGAGGTACTTGCCATCCTGACTGTGGGAATTTCAGGGTTTCCTCAGTCTCTCCAGGCAAATGCCGTGATAGGATCTTGATATAAGCCACGCTCGTTAAAGAGTCACAGAACCAACGAAGTTTAGAGCTCGGGCCCTCTTGTCAGTTTCGAAACCATCATAAGATGCTCAAAAGTAAGAGAATAAAAGACAATAAAAACGCCCCTCCGTGTATGTTTCTGTGCTCCTTCGGTGACACGTTTTATGCGAATGATATTTTGGAAACCTTACACACATAGGTCCCTGATATGCAGGAATTAGCTGGAATATTTACCGAAAGAAAATAAACCCGAACAGGGGAGCGGTGAGGGGAGATTTTCATTTTTGAATAATGAGCTGTGAAAATCCACACGAGCATCCAGTTTTTCTGCACTGATGGTAAGGTACGCCGTGAATGTGTATACATATACTCACAAAAGACCTTCACTTGGAAGATGAGAAAACATTACCGAGAAAACATGAAGGTCAATGTGTTTAACATTCATGTCATTCTGAGTGCTAAATTTTTCTGAAGAACACATGCATCTGGTACGGAAACAGGGGTACAAAATTGAAACTCAGGCAGAGAGAAGAATCTTAAGTGCCCAGCAATGAAAATCAGAATTGTATTTACGTCATGTTATGTAAAGTGTTCTGTGTTTATGCCTATTAACAGCATTGGGACACCAAACTGAGGAAATGAGTGGGAGTAGATTTATAATTCGTCAACTTTACACAGCGACGAGACATCAAAGATGATTCACAAACCACATGTTATGAAAAAATTTACTGAATATTCAACATGGATAATATAACGCCACTCAAATGCCCGTAAAGAACTATTTTTTTTCCTTGGCACTACAGCCCCAGTGGGCCTAGGCCTACCTCCATGAACTTCTCCGTTCACTTCGGTTTTTCTAGATCTTACACATTCGGTAGGACTCCTTGGGCGGGTGATCAGCTCGTCGCAAGGCCTCTACCTGTACACAAACACAGAAAAACGCACACACACAAACTAAACATCCATGCCCTGAGTGGGATTCAAACCCACGATCCCGGTTTCCAAGCGAGCGAAAACAGTACATGCCTTAGACCGCTCAGCTACCGTCACCGGCTCGTAAAGAACTATTACACGCAGAAATCTTCAAAATTGAGGCACTTGTATCGAGAAAAGTTTTTCTGTCCTCTTAACAGAAGCAACTGTTCCGTTCTTTTAATCGTCTTTTCGCTATTGTTCTCACGTCCTGATGAATTTTAAACATGTGGCTTCCCAGATATTTCTAAGCTGAGAACAAAAATATTTCCTTGCTCGGGGTTGGAAGAGAGGTGATCTAGATTAACCCAGATTGGACCGTTGGAAAGAACTGATTCTTTAGTCCCTGTTACAGTTGAGTTTCTCTGTGGCGCTACAGTCCATGAAGGACCTTGGCATCTGTTTTCACAATTTCTTAAATCGTACACAGTCGGTGGGACTCCTTGGGCGTGAGATCAGCCTGCTGCAAGGCCGTTACTTACACACAGGAAGATAAATATCCATACCTCCGGTGGGATTCGAATCCAAGACCCCAGTGTTTGAGCAGGGAAAAATAATTCATGTCTCAGACCTTACAGTTGAGTTGCCATGTTGAAATAATTCGTAAGAGAATATTCACTAACTGGCGCGAAGTCATTACCGGAGTTACCAACCATGATTAAGGGATTTCCGCTATAACAGGGAGCGGCATTATTTGTGGTTCTGTCCGCCGACTGCATGCTGGCTAAACTTAATTTCTGTTTGTTCCTTATATAATTATCATCACACTGATGACGCATATAATCTTAAGGATTTTGACTGAGTTCCATATGTTCTGTCTTCTTAAAAATGATATATATTAAAATTTTCCCGAAATATAAATTAATAAGTAAGATCAGCTCGGCACAGTAGAAGAAGCTGCGCAATAGGCAGGGGAAAGTGCAATGGCAGTGCTGCTTAACAAGACACTGATACTGCATATCCTAGGACGAAAGGTTTTCTAGTTCCATTCGCATCAGTTAAACAAGAGTGCGACATTATTTGAAATCAAACTTTCGAAAATCATCAACAAACCTGACCATTCTGAGTCTTTGTGGCCTTCCTCAGTCCACTGCAGTAAGTGTGGGCATTGTGCCTTAAGACTGGCTATTGTAATCACCCTCTTTCACGTCCTTTCGACGTCATTATTGACAATTATCCTGCCATTTGAAGTTACACAACTTAGGCATTCAAGATGGCGTCGTGAAATAACAAACTTCATGATATTTTGGTTACTGAACAGCCTTCTAATTGCGGGTATAGTGAAAACAAAAGATGTTCTGTGGTACGCATTGATGTAATATTAATCCAGTAGTGTAGTATAATGATATGCTGGCGACAACGCAGAAGAATCTCATAAAACGTGTCTCCCATTGAGCATAAAAAGAGGACTCAACGCCTCATACTGGGAGCCTATTACACATCTGCTCCAGCAATAATTGTGGAACACGAAAGCCTGTCGGAATGTTGGCCAAGGGGGTTAAATGTTTCATCTTGACTATACCGATACACTAGCTATTAGCATCCTGCAGAGAAGGATACGAGTTCTGACGTATACCTGACACTATGAGATTCACATTATAGAAGACAGGTAACATAGGTTACCCTTCATTAACACCTACAATGTATCTCGCCAGCTGGAAACAGATAATTAAGTGTCAGATCACCCTAAGGATAATAATAATATAAAAAATCCGTGATTTTAGTCCGCAAGCGAATTATACCGACCGAGCGACCGCCGCTTGTCGGCGAAGTTTAGTGCCTACTTTTGCGAATAGAGTGTGTCGCGTGGTCAGCGTAACGGATCCCCACGGCCGTTAATTTCGGTTTTCTAGACCGGAGCCTCTATTTCCTTGAAATAACTCCTCAATTATCCTCACGAGGCTGAGTGGACCCCGTTCCAGACCAACTACTTCTCAGAAAGAACCTGGTAGCACCCGTGAGGTGCATCACTGGTTCAAGAAAAGGAATGCCAGGAAATAAACCTGTGACAAGAGATAATAATAATAATAATAATTCAATTTCTATTTATGTACGTGTTGAGACAAGGAATGCATATAGGATATTGTTGGGAAAGCCGGAAGGAAAGAGACCACTGGGAAGACCAAGAGGTAGGTGGTTGACAATATTAGAATGGATCTTAGCGAGATAGGATTGGATGGTATGGATTGGATAGATCTAGTTGCTAATAGTATTAGCAACATTCATAATAATTCATAATTCATAAATGTATGTATATATTTAAGTCTTCTTTAGATTTATGCCCACTGCTTTATTTCTATCATATCTGTATTGTGTTTTATTATTTTTCTGTATCTTTATATACTCGAGCTAACTTTGTAATTGGCCAGTGTGATGTTAAGTTATTGCACGTAAATGAACATGAATTGAATTGAATTGAATTATCATCATCATCATCATCATCATCATCACTATTACTATTATCATTACCTCCTAAATTATAATTTTAATTTTTGTTATTATTATTATTATTATTTTATTAACAAGATCAATACTCAGATGTTATAAATTGCCTTGTTTTGTTCTTAGTATGCGTTTCTTTCTTTCTTCCGCTAGTGCTCACTTCGTAATTGGCAGTTAGGCTGTTGAGTTAGCACGCAAATAAACAAGAATTGAATTGAATTACTATTATTATTATTATTATTAATTGTTCAACACGGTTTGAGTTATTCTTTATCCCTAAGAAGCCAATGATTTCTGTGCGCCAGCAATAAATATAAACGCGTGTTTTCGTTAAACCGCAGTGCAATCTCGTGTCTGAACGCTACAATTAGTGTCCCCTTTACTTCAGCTGTTTAAAAACGTACAGCTATAAGCTAATTTTGAAATGAATACCTTACAAATAACAGAATAAAAGTTTCTTTTGCATCAGCATCGCAACAACAAACTAGAAAAATCGGTTATAAATCACTGCCTTCTGAAAGAAAAATATTTTTTTTTCTATGTCACAGAAATAAACGACAAGAAAAATATTTTGACAAAGGTGGGAAAAATCTATCGGGGTTAACTTGAGTAACTTTCTTGTAATTCAAAAGCGCAGTTTTGGTTTTGTAACGTGATACTGTGATTCAGCCGATGCACAATGGAACTCTGATGATATTAATAGATGTCTCTGTACCCTCATCTTCTGAAGGACCTCCCGTCGTGACGCCACAGAAATATGTCATTGTAACTTTACCACAAAACGTGCAAATGCCTGTGGATAGCGAACCTTTCCTCATCCCCTTCAATTTTTTGGTTTCACCATACCATGGGGTCCCATAACTTTATGAAACGGTGCTCTAAAGTTGATTTAAAAGCGAACTACAGCCCCACACCGAAGTGCTTATACTGTATTTGTGTATGTTGGGTCAAATTATCACATGCCGCTATGTTTTGGGCGTATAATTTATCCTATACATGTTATATTTACTCAAAATTAATAGAGCAGAAATTAAGAAAATTCACGAAGCACATTCCTTCTTGATGATTTACAAGCCCATGAGCCAATTAAATTCCCTAAAATCCCCGCTGTGTAAGCAATATACACGTATATAGTTCTGTATTTCAGCATCCTGTTGCAATTGTTCAAATTTGCATCCACTGTTTATCTTCCGTCAAAATTGGAACACTTTTATATTCTACAGTTCAACACTGCATGTTTCGGCCTCAAACGGCCATCTTTAGGTGTTTTTTATGTTACAGATATTTTACTAAAACTGTGTTAAAAACGGCTACACTGTTTTAATTCGTGTTAAACTCACACGCTGTAGTCTTTTAACGCTCGCATCCCAAAAGGAAGGACACATCATAAGATACAGTACACAAAAAATATAGGAAAAACGACTCCCATAGTGGAAGAACCATACAATACGCGAGTTTGAGTTCAGACGCATAAGATGAATAATATTTACAAGTTTTAGTGTATACAAATTTTATTATAGTCGATGAAGAATGTACATTTTAATAATTTTATGAAAGACACATGATGGCAAGCAATGCAATAGCTTAGCGTAAATAAAGCACCTGAAGATGGCACAGTGATGCCGAAACATGTAGTGAAGTGACATGTTAAATTCAGTGCACTACAAGACGGCCATTACATACGTATCATGGATTCTTAAGACTAGTAAAGACAATACCACACGCTGTGGAGGAAGCACACAAAAACCAGGAACATATGGCAGTCAAAAACTGAAAGTAGACCACGAACGTGAGGGGCAAGCTGCCGAGAAAAACACCTTGATACATTTACGAAAATGACGACACCCCGGGTGAGGTGAAATAATATGCAACAGAAAATTTAAAGGATTTTGTCTCGTTTTGCTTAAAAAGGACTACAGCCTGATTTTAACACGAATTAAAACAGTGTGGCAGTTTTTAACACATTTTTAGTAAAATATCTGTAACATAAAAACAACCGAAGATGGTCGTTTGAGGCCGAAACATGTAGTGTTGGAGTGTAGAATGTAAAAGTGTTGCAATTTTGATGGAAGATAAACAATGGACGCAAATATATATAATGTTCGAAAAAACCCATCACTGCACCATGGTCTGGACCAGATGAATCCAATCCACATCGTCACATATTATTCCTTCAAGATCCATTCTAATATTATACAAATCTGACTTTAGGCATTTCACGGTTCAAAATTATCTCAAGAAAATACAATTTCTTTTAGGTATCTTTCTCTGGGCAATCATACATATGATATTCGGAACGGACATATAAAGTAACAGAAAAAATCTACCAGTATCAAAATCTTGGTTAAAACATTTATGGAGCTTTCCCTGATGTTAATACAGACAAAATCTTCAAACATCGTTGCTTGGCATCCTATTTCTCTAAGATCCATTTTAATATCATCCTCCCACCCACGACCAGGTCTACCTATGGTCTGCTTCCTTATAGTTTTGCCACCGTAATCGTCCATTCTGTCCTCTTCTTTTCCATGCCTGCTCCGTGTCCTGCCCTACCAGCTATGAAGCTCCTCGTTACGGAATTTTTTTCAACTCCCCATCATTTCATTCCTCTCGCTTCTAAATTTTCCGATAATACTGTAACATGTCTGCTGACAGCCGGAATATCAGAAAGAGAGAAGACGTCCCTTGCTAGGCAATGGCTCTGTAAACACATTTCCACGGCAACCAAGTCACGTGACTGCAGCATCGGATACACACGCAACAATATAGAATGTGATTAGAAACCAAGTATTACTGTGCTGGCGAGCACCAGCAGCAATTTAACCGTCCGACCAACCCACCTACCCACAAACAGTCTGGATTTGGGGGTCAGGAGTTACCGTCTTGGATCAGATGTGAGAAGGTCGCCAGCCAGCGGGGACAGAAGCCGAGGAATCGACGCTGTTGTGGGATCCGTTACCAGGCAGCACATAGCGAGGACATAACAGTGCGTGGCCACAGTGAACTGTAAATAGTGTCAATTAGGGATAGCGCTACAATTAATTATAGTTACGAGTTCTAAGAGTCAAATAAATCCAATTACCAGTCCACACCCTGTGTCTAGTCACTAAGCACGTGACAATATAATAAGTTACCAAAATGCAGAGTTATAAATGTTAAAGTAGGTAGTGCATATAGGGAACCGCTGTGTAGGAACGCTTTAGAGCATACATTTCTTTTGAGTAACAGTTAAATATTCATTTCCTTCCTCAGAGGAATAGCACTTCATCTATGTTACAGACTGAAGACCAACCGGTTAGTGCTCCTTCGAGAAATCCCTGTTTATTTTGAGTAAAGTAAGTAAGTAAGTAAGTAAGTAAATAAGTAAGTAAAGTAAAGCTATCCTTTTAACAGGCCGTGAAGGCCCATAGGGTTGTGAGAGGTCGAGGCTCCCACATTTTCTAGACAATCGGCTCACAGATGGCGGTAAGGTTGTCAGCCTTACGTGCCGGCCGCCCTTTACCCCTAAGAATATTCCTGGTACTCATTTCTGTTAGAGACTGAGTCGACCCCAGGGCCATAGCGCGGCTGGAAGGATTAGGTAAACTATCAGACAAAACTCCTAAAAGTACTACGTGGAGAAAATGCAGAGTTTCTTAATGTTAAAGGACGTAGTGTACATGTAATAACCATTTTCTTTAAAGGGTTAAAAGGTTTTATGTGCGTCTTTACGGGCAGCAATCCGCTAAGTGTAATGGCGGAAATGGGGCTAGAAGTGGAATCATGAGCCTTTTGTCAATATTCTAATGTCATGTGAACATTTTATAGTCGTTACTGTCACAAAGACCCTGTTTCCATGGGTCTGAAGGCACTGCTATGAATATACCTGCATGAACAATATATCACTCGCAAAGGCGCCGCTTTTGGCTGACAATCCCAGAATGATGCGCGTGGCCTGATGTACGGGCGCACTTCATTGTGCAGCGAACAAAAACTCCCCAACTACACCAACGAAATATCACGTGCACGATATCGTGTGTTGTGTTAGGGGAAACTGGATTCACCAATCCACACAATGATGTTTATATGCACTCGGAGAATAACTAGTTACCAACATTTGCACTCAATTCATGATGCAGAAGAATTTTCCCTGAAGAGTTGAGTTAATCACCAGGTAAAGGAAATTTGTATTAGTGATGGAAGCCAAAGATGCATTATTGTGAATGCCAGTGTTATCCAATTCAGTTCAGCTACGGGACCTTATCGAACTCTAAATATTTTTACGTACCATGTAATAAAATTCTTATATACTAAGCTGAACAGGTAGGCAGCAAATAAGTAAGGACTATAGAAAATGAATAATAAACAAGGATATATCAAGGCCGATCTCAGTGGCCTTGCCGTCTAAGTCATGAACTGTCTTTGCTCTCTCGAACGCTGGGCTCGTGGGTTCGAATCTCACTCAATACATGGATGTCTGTGTGTCTATGCTTTTATTCTCTGTTTGTGTTGTCCTATGTTTAGGTACAGGTCTTGCAACCGGCTGATCCCCCGTCCAAAGGGTAGTACCGTCTGTAAATATGGTAAATGAAATTGAGAAATCAGCCCTATGCTCAAATTGGGAGCAAAAGAAGAGAGAGAGATATATATCAACAGAAAATTCTGGCGCATTCTCTGCCTTTTGTTTAATTACCTACAAAACCGTCATATTTACGAAAATGTGTGTGTAACTTTATTCCACAACTTTCGTCCAAAATAGTCCCTTCTTCAATAAATATTCAGTGAGTTCCTCGCGACTGACGCTTGAGATTGGCTTTGAAACGCGCACAGGTCTTCGTGTGAAGTGTCGGTTATAATTGCCCAGTTTTAACCAAAGCTGGAACAATCTGAAAAATTCAGTATAACTTCCAAGCATGATTTCATGAAAATCCATTAAACGATTCTCAAATTTCTGCATGACAACGGACGGACGGACGAACAACGACGATGAACGAGGACGTACTTTTTTCAACTTTTCATTTCTAACGACCACTAACGAACAGCTGAAGTCTCAACACTGTCATGGCGTCGTATTTCGGAATGGGCTTACTGTCTGTGTCGGATGCTTGGGAACCGGGGGGGGGCGACATACCACAACAGATTACCGTTCCACATGTTCACCTGTTTGCAGTCCAATTCTCACGTCACGCGTTGCATACAAAAGCAGCGCATACCTCTCACGTGATACATACTTCAGCTTGCAGCTTTCAGACACAAATTCTTCCCCCACCCGAAAAGCCATTCATTGTTAGTTAGCAATATAGCTTATTGACTTCACTTAGACATTTCTTTCCTTCTCTTTTTGTATGTGGGGGAAAACTTTAGTATTTGTTTCTTCAGCCTACGTCTACCCCACAAATTAAACACAAGCTTTTTATTACTAAGGTAAAGAATGCCGGTTGAAAATATAAAGTCTTCGTAGAAGACTAATTCATCCCTCACTTGTTTAGTCCACACAGTTCTGGTTATTCCAGAAAACGACTGAATTGGACGAGGGTTCGAAAATTGTCCTCTCAGCGTGGGCCTGATTGAGGACAAAACACAGCACAAATTTTCTTTGTGTTCTTAAGCTTCCTTCAGTATCACGAATTTCACCTCCCCACTCACCAAAAAGTATATATATTTTTCAGAACCTGACAAAGTGTTGTTAAATAATTACACGACAATACCTCTCACCTTTTTTTATTAAAACCGTCACAACTATATCAAAGTGAGTGTCTAATTTTCGCTCTGCTACATGTTTCGGCTACCAAAAGCCATCATCAGGCAAATACTTGGCCAACATATATACACCACTGAACTGCAGTACTAGTAAAATTGGATACAATAATATTAATTATATTAAAATACTTGGCGTAAAAATGCAATAAATTAGATTATATAAAACAAAAGTTATAGTACAAATAAAACAAGAATAAAATTCTTCGATTGGTTCTTTACATCATCGAGTCAGTCGTTGGTTTTGTGATTTTGTTGCGTTCCCACGGACAAATTGGTGTATTCTATATTTTGTGTATATATAATAAACTGTTATTGGAGGCTCGTGATGTAGATGTAGTAATATTAATGTTAATCTGAAAATTATATGAACGTAATAGTATTAAATTTTGATAATCAGCAATTGATTTTGGTATTGAAGATATGTATTATTTACTTACTATTTAGTCGGTGCCTCATCTTACAAAGTATTGTCCGTTCAGTAGGGAATGTAAACAACGACTGATTTGGTGATGTAAGATTAAGTCAATGCAAAGGAGGGAGGGGGGTAGAGATAAGGTGTATGCGGAAGTGGTGGTAGGGGGGGAAGGGGGTATGACTGTATATTGTGTTTTGTATGTATCAATTATTACATCATTCTTTTTTGGCACTACAGCCCCAGTGCGCCTAGGCCTACCTCCATGAACTTCTTCGTTCACTTCGGTTTTTCTAGATCTTACACATTCGGTAGGACTCCTTGGGCGGGTGACCAGCTCGTCGCAAGGCCTCTCCCTGTACACAAACACAGAAAAACACACACACACACACAAACTAAAGCATAAAACTAGAAATGTATCCATTGAAGAAATAAATAAATAGATGTAACATAGAGAAAGAAAGTGAAACATAATTTTTTAATTCGCTTAGTGGGGGGTGGAGTCCAACTGGGTCCACTCGGCACAGCGGCCACTGTTTGGCCTATTGTAGCCTGCCCCGGGTGATTATGATGATGATGGAGAATTTGGTCGAATGAAGATTGGCAGGGAAAACCGAAGTACTCGGAGAAAACCTGCCCCAGCGCCACTTTTTCCACCACAAATCCCACTTGACCAGACCCGGGATCGAACCCGCGCCACCGCGGTGGGAAGCCAGCGACTAACCGCTTGAGCTATGGCGCGGCCAAGGTAAAACATAAAATCTCTGTGTCATATTAGCTGTTTCTTCTTATGACTGATTTCCAGTGTTCATACCGTTTACGTACATTTCAGCAGAACGCGATTCCCTTACAAACATTTCAGAATGGAATGGGCATTCCTTCCACTAAGCACATTAATCCTGTTGGAATTTTATAAATGTTTTCACTTTCGGAGGAAATGCAGCTCTCTCTCTCTCTCTACTTTTGACGAGCAGCTAGAAATTATAACATGAATTTTGACAGAACAGCAAAATTAATGACAAAACTAGAAAACTTTTCCTGCTCCTTCGTCTGGCCGCATGATGGTGTCCTGTTACTAAGGCGATGTCTGCGTTGCACCGCAGAGTTGGAAACTTCCTTGTTCTGTCACGATTCCTTGTAGGACCTGACAGCAAAATTCCAAGCGTGGCCCTCCACACAAAACACGGATATTGAAAACGCTTTCGGAATCTTATGAACAGGAACTAGGGCAGAGGAACTAACACTTTTCCTAGTGACTCCAGATATTCTTAACTTCTGCACTAGATGACTGCTTTGGCTCTCTGTTCCCTACAGTCCCTCCGATGAAAGTGTTCGTGGTGCCCTGAAAGAATAATCCAGCATCCTTTGGGAACCTAAGCCAGTAGTTCAGTCAGCCATTTTGCTGACTTGTCCCTTTGGGTCTCCTGCAGTTGTCTTAATTCTGGGCTACTTCGAAGTGACAAAGGGCTAGAGGATTTCACTAAAAAATGTAATACCGTACTAACCTGAATAAAAGGCGAGATTTTTTAATATACAATTCTATTTGAAAATATGAGCCGCTTCATTTTGGGTCCTTAAGACTAAATAAGGCCGGTCACGATAGACGAGCGGTCTAAGGCATGTACTGCCTTCGCTCGCTTGGAAACCGGGATCGTGGGTTCGAATCCAACTCATGGCATGGATGGTTAGTTTGTTTGTGCGTTCTTCTGTGTTTGTGTACAGGTAGAGGCCTTGCGACGAGCTGGTCACCCGCCCAAAGAGTCCTACCGAATGTGTAAGATCTCAAAAAACCGAAGTGAACGGAGAAGTTCATGGAGGTAGGCCTAGGCCCATTGGGCCTGTAGTGCCAAGGAAAATAAAAAAAGAATAAATAAGATTATTATGAGGAGTTCTGTGAAAATATCTAGAAATACGTTTAATGTACGAAATTTGAATTATTTGTTTCTTGATTATATAGTTTTTGTTTATTTTCTCTTACAACCATCAGAAATAACTGATATGCTCAATTTTACCAACATAAAATTTCTCTGGCTCTCTCGTTGGAAAATAGGGAGTCACATAATATTCAGCCTTATGCGCTAATTAAAAAGACGAACTGTTACATTGCTAATCAACTCTCCATATCACTTAACACACATATACTTATAGATATACAAAGCACTTAATATCTAAATAATGCCATGAAAATTCACCTTCTTTTACGGAAGCCGTAGGTTCATTAACGTGTTCACAAAATCCCGGTTCTAGACCCTATCCTCAGCAGATGAATCTACATACGTCTACATAAAGGTAAAGCTATCCCTGTAACAAGCTGTGAAGGCCCATAGGGTTGTGAGACGTCGAGGCCCCCATATTTTCTAGACAATCGGCTCACAGATGGCGGTAAAGTTGTCAGTCTTAAGTGCCAGCCGTGCTTTACACCCAGAAAGATTCCTGGTACTAATTTCTGATAGAGGTTGAGTCGATCCCTGGGTCATAGCGCGGCTTGAAGGATTCGGTGAATTGAAAAATCCGGTGACTTCATCGGGGACGGAACCAGCTTGTGTCATAGAGCCTCAACTCAAAGGGGCCTGGCCCTGGTGGAATGATAACTGGCACAGGGAAACCGAAGTGCCCGGAGAAAACTCTACCACAGTGCCACTGACATCCAGATTTATTTGGTTCTTTCTTTCCTCTTCCCTGTCTTCCCTTTAGCGTTAACTCTCTCTTTGAGTTACCACTGTCTTTGCTGATCCAAATGGCTCGAGGACCATCAAATGAAGATTTATTATGCTTCTGCTTCATATAAGAACTGCTTTTCTACCTCCGGTCAACATTGTTCCGAGTCCTCAGTGCCATGTTTAGCTTGTATATGTGTTATTTGTAGCAATTTGTCGCCCATCGTGAAGACAGTTCCTTGTTCTGTCTTAGCTACGCCATTTGTGATGCAAGCCGTGAGACCCTTTGGCCACTTTTCCTGCACCGGGGTAATTCTTTTCTTCCAGCCAACATTCCAGTTCTGTACCGACCTCCATGTCATCTCCGTCAATGATGTTGATTGATATAAATAGACCGCAACGAACCACCGTCTATAATGACATAATTACCCACATGCCCTCAAATGACGAAACTTAGGAAGTCGAACAAGAGGAAATATTAAATACTTAGTTTCTTGTACATCCGTCTGCACAGCATTCAGAGATGGTATATCAGAAATAACAAAGAACTGTAATTCGTTTACTTCTTGAAATCACGGAAAGTTTTGATCAAATGATCAGTATCAGATGAAAGATTTAAAAATAAAATTTGATTAATGAATTCTCATTGCCCTGGTACCTGTATCCAGTTTCATTGAAACATTTTACGTGTCATGCCTATTGCACATAAGATAAAATATGTAATTATGTGTAGAATTAAATGCCTCACATATATAAAGGGAGTTCAGGATGTAGCTAAAAATGAGGTAATGTGAGTTTTGATCGCAATAAGATTTCATATTTGAATTTTCCTTGCTGGAGTTCATTTATAAAACACTCGGTGCTGAATATAATTCAAGCATTGGGTGTTTATTTTCCTTTATTTCCGATACTGTGGAGCTGAAGCTAGCTTCGTTGTGAATGTTTTCCCCTGTGCATTTATTGTATGCCATGTGTATGTTGTCCTGTTGTAATTATACAGTTAAGGTGTGTTGTGAATAGTGCGTAAAATTACATAGCACAACAGTGGCCAGTAGGAGTCTATTTATTTATTTATGTGTACTGGGAACTGTGCCAGGCTGTGTTGTTAGTGTCACAATAAAATAATTAGTTGGTTATTACCGATAGATACACCATCTATGAATGTTGTGCAGTCAGTCACTAAAATAACAGCACAGCGGGAAATACTACGCATATCTGTCGTGTATGGTTGAACAAATGATGCCAAGATCAGTATTAGAGGGAACTGCAACTTGCTAGTTACGCTGAAAAACGTCATGGGAGCTGTCTGAAAAATGTAGTTCTATGGTAAATCTAGTCGCTGGCTTCCCACCGCGGGTCCGGGGTCTGGTCAAGTGGGATTTGTGATGGACAAAGGGGCGCTGGGGCAGGTTTTCTCCGAGTACTCCGGTTTCCCCTGCCAATCTTCATTCCACCAAATTCTCCATCATCATAATCACCGGGGGCAGGTACAATAAGCCAATCAGTGGCCGCCGTGCCGACTGAACCCAGTTGGACTCCACGCCCCAATAAGCGAATTTAAAAAAAAAAGGTAATCAATGACCTTTGTATCAATTTAAGAATTTCTATTAAACTTGGTATGGACGTCAAGTCACTGAAGAATATTTCAGCTACGCACTTTATTAGAAATCCCTATCGGGAATAATACCAACATGGCGACATGCAAATTTTCAAAAATAGACGGCGACAGTTGATATCTTCAAAAATATGCAACTTTCGCTAATAATTTTCTGCACTTTGTTTGCAAAATAAAAAGCTTGCGGAAATAAGAAAATGAGCCACTGTAGCTAGTAACGTACAAGGACCTGCAGGGTTAAGATCTTTAAGACATTTAATGGAAGTAAAAGCTTAAAGCAGGGCCTGATATGTATTCACGCACTGAAGATTAAAACTTACGTGAATCCATCAGGTAAGCCAATAAAATGAAGGTAGCATCTCCAAATAATTAATGATCAGCTTACCTGGTTGAGGCACTATGCTACAAGCCGGAAGGTCGTGGGTTCGATTCCCGATGAATTTTTCAATTGACCTAATCTTTGCAGCCGTATTATGGTCCTGGGGTCGGCTCAGCCTGTACCAGAAATCTTTCTGGGGGTAAAGGGCGGCCAGCGCGTAAGGCTGACAATCTCACCGCCGTCAGCCAAATGTCTAGAAAATGTGGAAGCCTCGACGTCTCACTATCCTATGAGCCTCCACGGCCTGGTACATGGATAGCTTTACCTATTTTACCTTTATATACGGCATCGATACTCGGTTTCAGTTACACGCCAAAAGACGACCCCGAAAATAGCAGGTTTCAAATCCAGATTGGGACAGTACTCAGACCTTGAATCAAGAAAATGAAGTAAGCTGTGTAGATATAGTTATAACCTGCATGAATTAGCCATTACATCTGATATGCTTTTTCCAACACAGGAGCGAATCTGCTGCATATTTCATAAATCTCAGTGTCTCACACCAGGTAACGCCACGAACAAGAACGTAGAAGAAAAAAAAAACAGTACATTGAAAAGCCGGTAGATTGCAGCATGTGTTAGCGCGAGCCTTAAAGACGTATAAACTGTTTGTGGTATTGTGAGGAGCAAGGTCTTCTGGGTTGTAACGCCATCTATTTCGGAAGAAACCCGATGATTCAAATAAACATATCGTCTCCATCTTCACGGTCTAGGAGTAAGCCAAACAAACAACTAGCAGAAAAAGATGCTAAGCTGAACTCATCCCGAAAATGGAGTCGGTATGGTTCTCAGAAG
This sequence comes from Cryptotermes secundus, assembly GCF_002891405.2. NCBI lineage: Eukaryota > Metazoa > Arthropoda > Insecta > Blattodea > Kalotermitidae > Cryptotermes > Cryptotermes secundus. Next base: position 355,846 of record NW_019720165.1, read on the forward strand.
CGTCAGGTTTTCACACGATGTTACAACGCACAAGACCGTACTCTGTCTATGATTTGTTTTAAATGAAGGAAGGTGGGTTTCGTGTTAACTTCTGAACCGGTCGACTGATTTCCAAGTAGCTTGGTGCAAACGGAGCTCCGTTTGAGGCCACACAAGCACTTTGCTTTCTTAATGCCCCATAAGCAATCACAACATGCTGTACAAGTGAAATTCTGGGTACTGCGATAGATCTCTGAAAAACAAAGAAGATAAACCTTTTGTTAGTTTCTTTGTAGAGTATAAAATAATAAATCAGCGAAATCTTTCTTATGTTTTTCGTCTAATGGTGAAAACATTTTCTCATAAACACAGAACATCATATCATAGGGATAGCGCAGTTGGTATACGTCTATACGTCCCGAATAGTCTACAGGCGTATCGCCATTTCGTCTTTTCCGAGAGCTGTGCTTGTGATAGGCCTCGCCTTCCTTCCCCGCTGCTCGGTTCTCAAAATGATTACTCTCCAAATTCTACCTCCTTAAGGCAGCTCGTCCCGAGCGGTTCCCTGATAAGGCGCGCGCCGGTCGATGTGTACCATCATCATCCTTCTCCGAAGGCTATACTTTCGACGTCTCTTATTTAATTTCGGAGGGGCCCGACTCCTCCACGGCGACCAGTCACTCACTTCCTTTAGCCCAGTCGAAGACTCGACTAATCGCTTTTCGATCACCAGCTCTACAGTCTTCCTGAATATCCTGCCAGATGTCCTCTCCTTCCTCATAAGTAGCGTAGCTGCGTCTTGTGACAAGGTTCCCGATGCCATTATTGCATTCCGGTCTCTTCTCAACCGCCGGTCCTTTAGGACCGCGTCCCTTACGCCGTGCAGGAACGGCACGACAGATCATTCGTCTGTGGGCGCCGGCCAACTTCCTCCGGAACCCACCATTGACCTGGGTCCGTTTCTTCGGTTGTCGGCAGCTCCCTAACACTAGACGTCGGTCCCCATATCGATTCTCCAGTGCTCCAACAGTTTTAATTGCGGTCTCTTATAGACACGCTTCCATCATGGATTCCGGTTTTCCCCGATTCGCCACAATCTTTTTTAGGCACAACGCCCGTCGCCTCTAGACTAACATCCATCAGGGCTCTATTCCTTTCTTGACTGGCTTTCATTGTGTCCATCCTCTCATCATGGTTAGCTTCGATCTTGGCTTAGTAGACATCCATCCGGCTTTTCATTTCTTGACTGGTTTCCATCTCCCGATTGGCCTCTACCTTGGCTTCCAGGCGTTCCATAATTTGTTCCTGGCCGATGAACAAGCATTCCAGTATTTGTTCCATCTTGCCCCAGTTCGATCGAATCAGACGTATCCAATGTAACTCCACTTCTCACACCAGTTGTCACGTGTATGAGTGACTACAGACTGTTATTGGATTAATGATCAGATATAGGACTCTTTGATACAGCGCGTGACTACACTTTACAAGTCACTGTTACACGCACACTACTGTCCAGTGACTTCTTCGCTGCAGTTGCTTGGTAGCGGCTTCCAAAGTTGGCTGTTCCCTTTCCTCTGGGTTCCCGCAATGTCCCCGGTCACAGCTACCAGTTTCTAACAGCAACAGCTCACTACGACTGAACCCCAGCAGTTATCTCTCTAATTCACCAACCGAATGGCATTGCTTATAATATCTCGGCACGGACCGCGTACAAAACATCGTTCCTGTTGCTGTTTACAAGCCGCTGCCTGGTTAACGGCCGTTGTAAAGTTGATTTCGCGGTCGTTGCTTAGCAACGGGTTTACATGCCAATATTAAATACTAAACTTGAGCTGTGTAGAGGGTCCAAGTCCAAGATAAAATGTAGTTCGCTGGTAACTTAAATAACTGTACTACGACGTGCAAGGGGCACTTCGCAAAGCCACCGACATTTCTGTCATGACCCTGAAAAGTTCCCTGAAAGCACAGTTTTATTCTGTAAGTAGATGACATTCCTGAACGCAGGAGAAAAGGTTGTGAAGTGGCTGGATAGGGACCTAAACCAGCATAAATCTACAAAAATCCCGTGGCTGCTTTAATGTGAATTTATCATGTCACAGACAATAAAAAGCATCATTTAAAAGAAGCAAGAGTAATATTCACGAAATAAATATTCCAAGTCGTTTACCAATGTTGAAAATATTTCTTGGGAGTCGCATGTCTTCTTCTACTGTCAGGTAGAAAAGTAATCTTTTAACGGTAACACCATAACAAGTTGGTTTCTGATACCATTCACATTAGAGCAGGGTGAATCATTTTTATTTCTTACAGTACTACTCAGTTTAATATATACAAACTATATAATTCTCTACAAAATGCCATACACTTCTTTTATACTCTTACATATTTTAATATGTGGGAGCAGTATAGATAAGCAAACAAAATGTGAAATGTATTCGCTTTTTAGTAGTTATATATTTTTAAAAATTTCCTGGGCTCTTCACAGGAATTGTACACAGATGTAAATAAAAAACTGCAATAAAAGTTCTTCTTAAAATAGTGATATGACTTAAACCTAAATTGTCAGCATCTAACCCACATTTCAAATTAGTATGGTGCAATGATTCACAATAGTTTCTTAAACAGAAAGGTGAAAGGAGCATGGGATATTTCTTTGTCATGATTTTCATGAAAAATATTTCATATAAATGTCCCAGTATACTGTTCATCTTCAAGATGTACTCAGACTTGGATGAAATGCAATTTAGAACTTCAAGGATTATAAGGAATCACATTTTGTCAGTATAAAGTTGTATTATCATTCCATGGCTCAAATTCATGACAGATACAAACTGCTGACCTTACTATTCAGAGCTTAATTTGCAAGCTAATGGATACCATGGCTCCATAAGAGTACAATTAATTGATCCTCTATACATGTTTGTAATATGATTTTCATTACACCACAATTATTTTGGATACTGCCCACTATAAAATTAATCTACACAGAATACCAGAAGATGGCTCTTGTACCTCCACAGTTTCTATTATTTATATTTTTGAGAACAGGCTGGCAAGTGTTCGATACACCTGTAACCCTTCTGAATGCTAAATCTGTCTGCTAACCATCAGATCATTATCATTGATCCCAAAAATAGAAAATATGACAGTATATTGAACATGTAACATCCTGCAGACCAGAATAATTAAGCTCCCAAAATAATGGGTATACAAAACACATCTTCAATGATGAACAGTATATTTAAATAACTGTAATGTAAGAAATACAATTATGTGTTATACCATCTTTTAAAAAACCTGACATTCATGCTAGAGACACCGTCTCTCATGGTGAACAGCATTCTGTACAGTAACTGTTACACAAGTCCTGGCAGGATCTGTCACAAACTAAGCCTTGTGAGTAGCAAACACACAACATTTTCAAGATTATTATCTTCTGGGATATGACCCCCTGTAATGTGGTAAGTACCAATGTTTCAGAAAAACCTGTGGCCTGCATCTTCAGAGCAGAAGACTGTCATATCACTGAAAACCATAATCTTGATACTGCCATAAGAACCTCATATCCCACACTTTGAAAAGTGTTTCAGTGAAAACTTGTTCAATCATTGACAGAACTGTATTAACACATTCTATGCTAGTCCCTCCATTCTGCAACATTATACAAAAAAATAATTTACATAAGAGGTATGGACAAATATGACTATGTACTTTTTATTCTTTTTACTAGATTTGTTTGATTTGAAACAAATGAGAATCATGTAGTTAACTGTATGTATTCTCTATGCATGCAGAGAGAAATAAAATAAGACATCTTTTTCTTAATGCTTCCTGACTGAAGAGTGCACTCCATACTGACTAGTGAATCAGGACTTGGATCAGTTGCTGGCAAAAAAAAAAAACATTTCCAAATATTACTTTTAAGCGTCCTGTTCATATTCATTTAACTTTAAAATTTAAGATGGATACTAACAAGAAGCATCGCAAGGCAACAGAGAAGAGAGTCTAATCAACTGCAAACTAAATCTCAGTAACTAATACATACATGAAAAGCAGAAGTAGTATAACATGTACTGATTAATTCAAATTTTCATCAGCATGACCTCAAAATTAAGAAAAACATATTCTTATTTTTCCAATCACTAATCAATATTTAATGGATTAATAGCACATCAAATCTTTATTATTTGTTCCACTGTTCCATTAAAAGCAATCACTACAGCCAAAAAAAAAAAGAGAGGACAAAGACAAAAGTACAACAAATCTGCAAACATACACATCCAACTTTCAAAAGGTACAAAGATAATAAATATATATAATAAAAATTTGCAAGTCACATAAGAAGCATGAAGCAAGTAAGAACACGGAATTTTATGTGAAGAGGAACACTGTGATTTATTCAGGCTGGAAAAGAATAGAACAGCAAAAGGGAACAGGTATCCAGATAGCCTTGCACCATGACATATAATGTATACAGACTGCCTACAACTGCTAGGGCACTAAGTAACTAAGTTATGAGTAACTGAACATGTAGGAGGAAAGAACTGCAGATAATGGAGTGGTAAATGAAGAAAAAAAATAAATAAAAAACCTGGAAGAGGGTGAAGACAGGAATATACTACAAATGAGCTCATGGAAAAGGGTGTTGTGAAGGCGGTACATAAAACTGACTCAGATGTCAATGACAATGATGTCAAAAAGTAGGCTTTGGTATTAGTGGTACTTAAACCTTTGGGTTCAACTGGATGGAATGGACAGAATCAAGCCCTCTCCAAATATTGCAATTAGAATTCTAAAATAAATCAAAATTAACCTCTACCGCCTACATTAGTCACCTGCAGTCCATCATCAAATGGTAACCATGTCAAATCATATATTAGATTTGAATGATTCAAGATTATTGACTAGGAATTACTGGTCACAGATTCCAATTACTAAAAAATCTGTTACACTAAATTATATGAGACATGGCAGAAGCAGTCATGACATGAAGAGAAACTTTGTGGTTCACAGTGTCATTAAATGACACACAAGCCCATCTAGGAATAACTTTCTTGGTATGAAAACAGGAGCATCAATAGAAGACCAATGCTAATATAT
>NW_019720165.1:360934-404605 GCF_002891405.2 Cryptotermes secundus
TATATATATCATTATAGTCCAGTAACCCACATATGGACTCTCCTTTTATTACACGTGGCACAGTATACAATGTTTTGCATTGTGAACAATTCTAACAAAATATTAACTCAGGAAGTGGCTTTTGTGAACATGGTAATGAACTATCTGTTCCATAAACAGAAGGGGGAGGAGTCTGTGTGCATCCCAAGGAGCAAACAACTATATACATACTAAAAAATTAGTCTAAAAGAGGGAGGGGCTGTAATAAATACTGTGCCAATGTGCAAATATCTTCCTAAAAGATCGTACTGCAGATAACTGTACTGTCTGTCTGGCACTGAAGAAGCTATTTATTTGTAGGGCTAATGGGGGTGGAGTTATCATGCCTAGATAGGACAGCCAGGTATACATCCTGTTAGATTGCCTTTCATGTTACTGGTAAACAGAACAGAGGCCAGCAGCAGTACCTTTGTTCCTAAATCTAACTATCTGATGCATGTAATCACAACTCAACATAAAGGACAGGTCCATTAAGTTCTAAAAACAACCAAACTAGCTAATGTAATATATGTGAATGATATGTGCTGTAACTACCACAGAATATGGACCCATTATAGAGGCAGAAGAATTTTAAAAAGTGGGAAGCTGTCTCATAATTTACAATATACATACTTTTCAAATGTGTCTTTGTAATTCTGAGAACTTATTTGCCGTTTATTTACTGAAAATATATACAATTGCAGAGCTAATCACATCAGATATCAGACTGCATAGTTACGAACTGTCTTTTCTTATATTTCATCAGATTTAAAAAAAGAAGTTTCAAACCAAGGTTACAAATCTTAATGACACCTATATTTAGTCATGAAGGAATATTCTGTATAACTCTTTTTGAGAAAATCTATACCATTTAATTAGTGCTTACATAAAGTAGGGGGTCATATTGGACTGAAAATGCAAAATTTAATTTACCTGTGAATGCTTAAAGAAGACCCCCAATATTTAATTTAATAAAAATTCAAGTAGTAATTATTAATATAATATGCAGACAAACGAGACCTTTCCACTGTGTTCATTCCATGTGCTCTGTGCAAAGACTGTACAACAGAATAATTTCTTTTTCCAAAAAGATTGAATTTCCACACTATCAGGCTATATAAAATTTTCTGGTTGATAAATGGCTCACCCTGTTGACACAGCTTAATTATTCTGTCTCACTTTGATTTAACTGTATTACTAAATATTTTCTTCCTTAGAATAATACACTTTAGGCTGTTCTGATATCCATGATATCCAGAAGATTGATTGAGCAAGAATATCTTCAGTGCTTATACTCTGGACATCAGATCTTGCGCAATACAACTAAGGAGGTAACATCTGAGCTAAAAACAAGATGGCCCAGAGGAAGAACAATGAGAGGAATGACACCTCTAGAGACTAAAAAACTGAAGTGAGAACTCTTCTGTCCACTTTACCATATTTGGATGAAGATGACTAAAATCAAATGATCTAATGGATTTCTAACATTTTAAAATCCACAATCTACTACATTACATTCAACACATTTATTACAATCTTTCACTTCATAATCATACAATTGGGATTTGGCCACTTCTTGTCATTTCTTTTGCTGATGAGGTCTGTCTCTTGGAGTATAACACTGTGTAGTTTGATGAAAGACAAGTGACATTTGAGGAACATATCACCTTTATCTTCAGGGCAGAAGAGTAAGTCAAGCAAGAAACCAGCATGAAGCAGGTAAAATTTCTTTTGTTGTTTAAAACATTCTATCTCGGTTCAGAGCAGGTGAACTTTATGTGGCAAAAAATGTGGGTCTCATTACAATCTATAACTTTCGTTTCAACTAGTATTTCATTCTAATATGTGAATATTTAAAGAAGTACAAGCATTACTCTCTGGATCTGTGCCATGCAGTCTGTAGTGTGACAGCTTTGTAAAACAGATTTTACCTGCTATAAACGAACATCACGGGCAATGATGTATGTAAAGTTGGAAAGAACACACTTGAGAATATGTATACTCCACTGGAGCACTCTTGTTCATTAGAACTGAGTGTAGAAAATAAACTTTCATCAAAGCACCAGACAATGAATTTATACACTGGAGAAAGAAAAGAATGAAATTTTCCTTTTCTTGCAAGAACAGTGCCCATTTCTTAGTAGGCTACCTAAAATACTTTGGTAAAATAGGAACTTACCATATTTTCATTACTTATGGTCACCTATCTACATTTTGATGTGTGAACTGTTATGAGTTAGGCTAGCAAATTATGTAAACAGTGAAAAGGAAGATAAAAAGATTATTTGTTTTATCCACATAAATAAGTACCAAATGGAAAGATTATCATCAGTCATCATAAAGTGATGAAGTGTATATTTGTAGAAATCCTGTACTTTCCCTTAACTGCACCATAAAGAATTCATGCAGTAAAACACAATTATTTAAATACTGTCAAAATAAATAAATATATATATATAGTAATCAAAACTGCAATGTATATAGCAAATAAAAACACAATAGAATTTGTTGTATAAGGTATTAATAATAAATGAATAAAAATGATATTAACCTAAAACCCATACCACCTATTAAGATGAACAATCAATACAACTGTTAATGAGCAGAAATAATTGGGAAGTATTAGTAGTACAGGCAAGTAACATCCAACACCTCTCAAAATAAAACATTTTATAACAAAGGAACCAAGCATACCACAATCAGTAATGAGTTTAAAATGCAAAACCACCCTTTTCCTTGCAATTTTCCCATTCTCAAACCCATGTCCTGTTAATACCCTGTAAGAAATACTTTCTTCCAGTTGCCACTTAACAAAACACAGGTACTGAAATGGGTTTCAAACAAAGGGAGGGGAACAGGGGGGTTGGGGAACTAGAATCCCTGAGAGTACTTTGTAGCATCATGTTTTATCGATTCCCTGCCGTTTTCAGTTTGTTAAAAAAAATAGCAACTACCCTACCAACCCATTGGGTAATTGTATTTGAGTTCATTGGTATAAACTGGGACTGAAAATCCTATTGTGAGATCTAGAAAAAAGATTTATCAACTTTGTGAGAATACGTTCTCACTGTCCCCGTTTCAATACCTGTATTCACACATCCAGTAACATACTGCACATGAAAAAAATGAACACAAGTACAGTCTTCCAGAGTCTTATGGCAAGATGTGACACTGTATAATAAAAATGAAAAGAGTCCTCTACTTCTGTGTTGGAAGCAAAGAAAATGATACATGTGCAGATGTAAACACAAAACATAATAAAAATAATGTTCCTAAACGTGTTTTCTTATTGCACTGTCTTTTATAATTCTCATCTGGAAGTAACCTAATAAAATGCTCTTAAAAATCTGATTTAATATAAAATATCTGAATAAAACTGAAACACTACTTAAAACAAATTAGTTAGGAACACAAATTTCATTAATCTGATTTTGTGATTTTATAGAAGAACTGAATAGGAATAAGCACTATGAAAAGAAATTAAAACTGGTGCACCATCAACTGGTGATACCTCCATCTACCTACAAATTTTGGCCATCACCCACAATCTAGACACAAGAAGAGGTAGAATAAGAGAGGCCAATAAGCTATCCCTTCTTTGCTGCCTTGCTATTGTTTTCAATACCAGTGCACACTGTACATTTTGAACAGTAGCACAGCAAATAAAACCAATTTCACTGTGCAAACTTATATTACACAAGCTTTAGCATTTAACCTAAACAAAGTTTTGCTAATCTTCAGACATGAGAAGCCAATTACTCTTCATATGACTCATTTTTGTTACTGGATTCTTTCACGTGCTGAAGATTACTATACTATTCAACTAAAAAACAATAATGCTACAGTAAATGCACAGAACAATTCATTGTATACATATATCATATTCATATATAATAATTCTTAATTACAGATTCTGAAGAATGGCATATTGTGTCCAAGGGGGTTCTGAACTCTAAGAGTTGTAAGTGTATATCCACTTCACAACACGGACTAGCAACAGTGAGGAAGTCTGATACAGATTCTTGCTATGACACGTCTATAAAGGGCAACAATGCATATACACTAATTATGCATTGACTGACCTTGAGAAGACAGTCCCAGAAAGTGCGCTATTCTGAGTGGACGGTCTATGTACATCCAGTATGAGAGAGACACCATATAAAATACCACTGGGTAAACATAACAAAAATACTGCTCCTATTAAAACATCTTACCTGAGTTAATGACCTGTATGTATGTGATGCAAGGTAAATAAATGGGTTGTGGCTGTCCACAGTGAGATATACATTTACATATCTCCCTACACTATGCTCGGTACCGTGTTGTGAAATTCTTTCTTAACTTTAAGAGACAAAACTGAAGAACATCATAAATGATCAACTAAAAATAAGAAATAATTATCCACACAAAAAAGTTTAAAAAACTAATAACCAAATTGATTGCATCTTTCCTTGATTTTTCACACCTACTGTGTGTGCATTTCTCATGCTTCTACAGCAAAATACATAATAATGTGTATGTGTGTAATTTCTCCTACTCATTCTAACCTATAAAAAGTTCTTTTATTAGTTTTTCTTTATTAGGGAGCAAGATAGGAACTGTGAACACCTGAAAAAACAGCCAACCAAATTTGTGCCGGCTGCCTTTTACACTATTTGACACGTGCTCTAATATCATTTTAATCATATCATGCTGTACAAAGAAGGCACAAAGTCCCTCAACAACAAGCTAACTTCTCCATACAAGGGAAAAAGAAGCCCTCAAAGTAAAACACATTACAAAAAAATCAGCTAATCATATGAGGCATGCATGTCACCTGTAATGAAGTGCCAATATGAAAAAAAGAGTACCTAATTTTTACAAGACATCAGACAATAAATGAAAATAATTCATACATATCTTGGAAGTTAGCATTCCCAATTCCCTTCAAACGCATGTGTCAAAATTCTGAAGCTGAAGCAGGACTATCACACTACAATTAATTTTAAAAAAATGCAAAGGAAAGGTAATTTGTGAGGACACATTTATTCCTATAATTTGATTTCAATTATAAAGAGGATAATTTGATCACAAATCAGCTAAAATAACCCAGGGAATACTGTCTACAAGAGAGGCACAAGTTTTAAATTTAATACTTAGTATGGCAATGCAACAAATGGAACTTAATTTTTATTATCCTCTAAAACAAACTTAACTTCTTGTATTTAATATGTCTATAATGCATGCCCCAATATTTTATTAGCTGTAGCTAGCATTATGTTCTTATCACCACTATCAATGGGACACTGATGCCATCTTTACCATTGTTGAGGAACTGTACTCTACACTTAGGAACCACATTGTTTTGCCTGCCGAGCCCTCGGTAATTAAAAAAAATGAAAACAAAAACAAACAAAATTTCTTCTCTGTAAATATGGCACTGAGTACAAACATTATTTTTCCTCACGTTTTAAATAAGCTCGCAAACATGTAAAACACAGACCTCACTTTCTACAATTTACACCATAAAAGTTGAGGTTTCTATTTATGTTTCAATACATAATTTATGAGTTTTATATCTCTAATAATATACCAGAAAACTGACATAGAACAAAATGCAATAATTCTTCCTCCTTTAAAAAAGTACTACACTGATAATCAAACATGCACAAAACAAAATATAAAAATTCAGATACTGATTCTGGCTGACTTTTAATATCCACATTCCTAACAACATTTAACTCGAGAAATGTAGTACAAATCATCCAGCCCAGACATCAACACTGGTTACAAAAAGAATAAAAAAAAATCCATTTATAAAACTAACAACATATCTTGTTATTCTTGCCACACATTAAGTAGTTGTTTGTTGTACTACAGTTATATACACAGCACAACAACTTGCTGAATTTTATTGTATAACCTAGTAACTAACATACACTTATGCCTAGGGGACACTTAATTTATAATAAACCATTATAATGAGGTAGTATGAGTAGTATTGTTGCTTCTGTGGACGACAGAAAGCGAGTCTTCAGTACGTTACGTGTCATGCGGTGAGCGACTGTCAAACCGCGCGGTATAGTCTTATTTTGTAATGCACCACGCCACGCAGCAGCCAACAAACGGAACAATAATATTACTATATTACAACTAAATAACTAGTTTAATTGGAGGGTAGCTGAACCAAGCTAATCTTACATGACTCCATAGTACGAAGAGGATCAACGGGGAAACAGTCGGGAGGCTATGATCAATTATCACACTGATAAAACAATATGATGGTTTGGTTAGTACCAATTTCTCCTACTATCATCATATATATATAATCCTGAAAATTTCCAACAAAGCTATCTAATATATAATCAAATCTAAAAATTCAAATAGCTAAAGAATGTTTACCTTTTCTTCAGACTATAATTCAGTACTGTTATTTACAATTTAATCTATATTTGTTTTAAAAGGAAAGGAAACTATACAAGCAATAGGTGAAAAAAGAAGATAAAAAGCACCTTTGTTTTTGTAATTTTTACATTACTTTTTCACAGAACAGTAAAAAGCACGCCTAATTACCTTAATGTCTAACGTGACGACACTCATTACAACTTCAGAATAATATTCTTATTTTTGTAACTGTCATGTTTGACTTCAGGGGAAGTTAACAAAAACTGCAGTAACAACTAACACATATCCACCCGCTAGTGTTCACATCAGACGCATATTTACATACAGTGTTCAGGTGGTTAACACACTGCAATGAATCTCTAGAAAGCCAATCTTTCCTCAAACAGCATTAAACAGGATTGTTTCAACATTTCCTTTCATTGGATTCCAAGGTCCACAAAGGAAGTAAAACGTCCATTATCATATTTTCCAAAACTAGATAAAAAAATCATCATGAAAGCTCAAAACAACAATCTGAAAACAATGACCAAACACAGGGTTAACAATAAATTTTGAAGGGTAAAATGGCTTAAAAATCCATCTGATTGGTACCTACTGTCTCTTAAATAATAATAATAATAATAATAGCAATATTATAATAATACGACTGTTCACACCATTTTATTATGCAATATATATCTGTGCTTCATTTTTCAACATTTAACTTCATACTTACATTTAGCACTGTATATTAAAACCTATTTATGTTGAACTTCATAGTCGGGGGTTGATTGTCCCAGAGCTTGACGTGAACAGATGGGAGAAGTCACATACCAACCCTTCTACCACATTATCATTAAGCGAGGTATAAAAATAAGTACTATGGGAAGTGGACTTCTGCATCAAAAACAGAAATCAAGAAAACAATAAAAAATACCTGAAAACGTTGAGTAATTATGTTTAGTTGTTGCATCCAACAATGGAAGATCTACTGCACAGTAGCATTATGGAAGTTATGTAATAGTCCTATTATAATACCAACTGGAAGATAATCACATGAACAACTTCACTATTCATGCATGTCAGAGTATATATGTATACACACACATATGATGTGCCTGTATATATGTATATATAGTTTTGGTGTGAATCATGTGCCAACTAATATCATACTGTTGAATCTTTAGTCACATTACTTGTCAGCAACACGTCATGTCAACTACATTTTACTATATCCAAAACAATTATATATTATAGTAAAATGTATCAATACATTGAATCTTCTCCAGCGATCAGCCATGTCAATGCTGAATTTAAAACCAATGTTTCAGGTATCTCCTCCACCACCAGCATCAATGTGCTGAATGACCTTGACACTGATCACAGACACACAGACACACACGCGCGCGCATATACACTCACACCAGTTGGTCAAATCAATGCCCCATCCTATCACCATGTGTCAGGGGGAGAGAAATTGTGCCATCACAACAATAACATGGCTGATCATTCAACAAGATTTAGTACATTTATTTGCCATGAAAGCTTGAAATCTTACAAGTATCAATACAGTTATCCCCTTACTGGCATGATATTTGCATTCCTAAGAGTGGTTGCATAATTCAGTATCATGTAACTTGAAATTCTTCTTGCTTCTTTGGTTTCACTGTTTTTGTCATGAAAAATATGCAATTCAATTAACTTTAATATTGTTTGTTTAACCATTTACGAATACCTCTCTTAGACAAACAATATACTTTTTAGTGCTCTCTAAGAAAACTTATGAAATCACATTAATTGGAAATTCAGGTAAAGTCAGGGGATACCTGTTCTTGTGAATACAAGTACATCATCCTAATATCACTTAATGAAATTCAAACTTGACCACATGACAATATCTGGCACCAGAAGTATCCTCCAATGTTCTGCTGTGACTTTATAGCGATTCTAATACACAATAAAAAATAATAATAGAATGGCACAACTTGGATGATATGATTGTGTGTCCATCTGCCTTGGCTTATTCAGTTATGTAAATGTTCCTGAGGAGAATAAGGCAAACCTCCAACAATGGTAGATCTGCTTGAATAATTATATACTGTACTGAGGTATCAATTGTGTGAACTATGAGGTAAAATGCTGGTGTGCCTAGCTCAGATATTCCTTGTGGGAGGAGGTACCCAAGAACAAACAGCACCAGTAACTATTTATTTTCAGATACTTTGTACTTCGTGAGAGTTATAATATAAACTCAAAACCCCGAGACTATTTACACACTGTATACTTGCCACATTTTATGGTCTGAAAGGTCAAATGTGTAAGTTAAAAATTCCACCGGTATCAGAGTTATTAACAGACTGCTATAAGCTTTCTTGGAAGCCATATTTCCTGTATTATCGGTATGCACCTAATCACTACACACTGCACAGCACGAAGCTGCAGATGTATGGCTCCTGATTATACACCCATATCCCTTCTCTGCTCTGAAAGAGTAATGTCCAGCTACATCAAGAGCTTTTCCTCATATGAGGAACATAAACCAGTTTAAAGCAAAATAATCTAGCTTCTATTATGCTCATACTCTGGTAATTAACTAAAATTTACTTGCTTATCACAAGGATCCTACAGCAACTACATTTATGAAAAATATTTCAGTATTATGCGTGTTAACTTCTAACAATGCAGCTATCCACATTCTGAAGCTCATTAATTCATAAATGAATTAAACAAGTAGGCAAGAAATTGAACAGAGAGATTGTGGCATGAAAGAAGAGACTGGAAACTTTTCATTCATTTACCCGTATAAAGGGGAAACAATGCTAGGAGGGGGAAGGGAGTTAAAAAAGTGAGTTTAGTGACTTCAATCTATGCTAGCATTTGCAGACTAGCTAGTTACAAAGAAAAACTGGTCTGAAATCCTAATTTGACTTTCATTTAGGAATGATTCTGCTATGTTATAGTCCAGCCCCAACTGTCATTGTACTCCTACGAAGGACTGCTGCAACTGCTGTGCTACATGGTTATATATGGGAGCAGAAACCCCCGACATTAAGTAGTCATGTACAATGCTTATGAAATGTTCACCTGTCTGGGATCCCTGCAGGATAATGTCACGTAAAATGTTAGCCGACTCCATTATTATAAACACCAGTACAAACAATCACATTTGGTCTAATTTTTTGCTCTCTTAAACAGTGTCCTTGGAAGCAATATTAAAGCAACAGTCCACATGGAGAAACAATTATAAAATGCCAACTTCACTGTTCTAATATGCTGCAGGTATAGGACATCTATGATGTCTATCGATTTATTACCCTTACTAACCTAACTCACAACATCTCACGTTAGCAACGTGAGTTTGTAAAATTCACATATATATTATTCTTGCAGTAAATTTCACCCACACTTCCAAGAACACTGGTACACATGTCAACACTTAAACAGGATATTATGGTTCTTTAACGATCAGTCAACTCGTTTAGATACCTTACTATACCAATGTGTCCTTATTCATATGTCCAAGTTTCACAAATAACAACTTTTAAAATTCCTATGCTTAATTACATGGCATGACCACCTTTTGATGGATCCACCCTAATGTCAATAATAAAATTTCCAGCTTCTGCAGCCTCAATGAGAGTTGAAGCACAATGTATATACAGTACCTAAGACAAGAAGCCAATCTTTATAATAACCGTATACATACCCCTGATTTGTTGCAAATGTGGTTCCTCCACGTGGGGAGTTATGGATGGAGACTGTTTTACACATTCTCATGTTAAAATTCACCTAGTGAATGAAAGGGAGGAAATCCCTTCTGATATTTCAACATAACTGATTTGAGGTAGAAGGATGGAATTTTAGTCAGTCATATAAGTTATACGCTTTTTTCTCTTCTTCCCACATTACCAAACATTCTCATAAAGAAGCCTGTATTGTTAAAAACAAATAAATTAGAGAAATTAGGAAAAGCACAGGAAGACAATCTGTTCAAACAAATCATTTACCTCCTGCTTTTGTTTCCTTTTGGCATGAATTACTTGGCTAAGGGTTTGTTCCTTCTTGGAATGGAACCTTTTTTAATATGGGCTACAATTCCAAATGTGAGGTAGTTGGATGGAATTCATGTACGGCTCGGCCAAAGAGCAAAATATTTTCACTCAGCCTTGATAACTTCCTGCTCCTCGTCACTGTATTCATCCTCCTCTTCTCCTGCCGAAGACTCCAGATCTGCTTCGTCTGCAACTCTATCTCTGTCTTCTTCAATCCCATCCTCTTCCTCCCTCTCTCTCAGCTTACTGCCATCTCCCTCAATCATTGCAGCAGATGCTCCTGCAACCTGGGCAGCATTTGCAGCCGCTGCATGCTTGCCACTCAAACCAAGCGCTAAACTGTTGGAATTTTCTACAATAAGCTGTAGGTATGTGTCCAGGATGGCACTCCCCATACAGGATCCTGTTGGAGCAGGGAGAGGTGGTGGTGGAGGTGGTACACGGTTTGAGTCTCCCATTCTGCTACCACCACCCACCACCAGACTCTGTGCAATCGAATCTATGGACTTGGCAGCAGAGATGGCCGAGATTCCATGGTGATGTTTGGAACCTACCTTGGTGATGACAGCAGCAGAATTGTGGACGGTGGGTGGTGGTGAAGACAGGGGACCAAACCTTGAGTTGGCAACTGTGAGGTCCTCAGGATCATCACCACCATACAGGCTGCTGCCAGCTTCTGATGGTGCACCTATATGGTTGGACTTTACCTCTAGGCGCACATCAGGGCGGCGAGGACCTGTGGGTGATGCTCGAGCACGCAGCTCAGCAGCTGAAACCTTGACACCTGCCTTTGCCAGGAGCCGTGATGCTAGCTCTGGATCAAATGGTGATGGCATTGGTAACACTGGCAAATCTTTCGTGCTGATGCCACGATGCTGTCGGCTCATGTGAGAATGGAGTGAGTTGCGAGATTTTGCGACAGTGCCACACAGCACACAGCGATACCCTGGGCACACAGTGTGCTTGTCCTCCAAGTGTGTGCGCAGGGTGTGCGCCGATCGGTAAATCTTCCCACATTTTGGACAGGGGCGAGGATCAGTGGCACGAACCCTCATCATATCCAGCCCACGCCGAGATACTGAAACAACAATATACATTCCACTGTCACTGTAAACCTACAAAATTATTAATATGGAACACAGATACTTGACAGATTAGAACGCCATAAGGATATTCTGGTTGAACTCTGTCTTCAGTCCTACTGTTATCTTTGAACAAATTATACAGTCATCAAAAATAAGAGATGTGGCTTCAAATGAATACACCTACCCATAGTGCAATGCAGAAGATATCACGAAACACAAACATTTATGGAGACTTCCATTAGAAAAACATGTTGTCAAAGTAGGAATCTTCAGTCTTTATAGTTCCCTTACAGTTTCTTGGATGAAATACTATAGCAGCGGAGCATGTGTGATTTAAAAGACGAAACGTATTTCCACATCAACAACATGGATGACAATAATAATAATACACACATACATATGCAGTTCTGGGCACCTGAATGGTCATGTATAGCAGAAGCACCTATTCACCTAACACGAGTTATGGACTGGCATCAGCTTAGTGCTTACAGCATATGGATAAATTATCTTGAGGGAACAGTCCCGATCATTAAAGATTCAAGAGACATAGGTCAAACATTTTCCATCATCTCCACGCTTTAATGCCATGCTCAATAAATATGCTTCATGATCCTTTAAGCCCAATATTATTGAACTGCCTCCCACATTGTCATCATACTTCTTTAAACTTAATCCCCATGTTTACAATTTTTTGCCGAGAGCTCGAAAGTTCGTATCAACTGCAACATCCATCATACAGATGAAAAATTACAACCAGAAATCAAAATCATTATGGGTCTCACTGTTGAAAACAAGTCAGCTGCAATAGTTTGATGTTTCATCATTCTCTTGCAGAGTAACAGATATTAAAGATTCCTGCATTGAGAAATTTTTCTCCTCATAAAAATTTCAATAAAGTTGTGTTTCTTATAACATTTTCAAAGTTACACTGTTGGTATATATGAAAATATATGCATTTAAAACAATATGATTTATTTTTAAAGGCCCTGTATGAAGATTCATTACTGTGTATATCATTTCAAATGTGACCTCAACCAATCTAGAAATCGCACACTAATAACATGAACTAATTATTAGTAAGTGAAGTTACTCTATATAAGGAAGAATGGAAATACATAACAGTGCATTAACATTATTTTAAAAAATATATCTGATTTTGTTTTTGAATAAAAAATGCCATATAAGTCCTTTAAGTGTGTTTCAAAATATGTTACATACATACATAATTCAGAAATTCACTGATCCATTGTCCAAATTGGACCAGATATTGAACTCGTCAAAATAAGACTTGATTGCAGTACTACAATCTTCTCAGCAGCAAACAACCACACACAACCAGAAGCACCGAATAACCATAATTTACATTGTCATTCATAAACAAAATTACAAGGAATATAGTTATTAAATGTTATATATGCTTAGCAGAAATATATTCATCTACTGAATAAAAAGCATTTGTTGTGAGGAAATTTTTCAGTGTGCGTTTAAAAATCTTCACATTATCACTCATCTTTGTATATTTGAGGAAGATTATTATAAACCATAATGGATGAATATAACACGCCCCTCTGATTGAAGATAATCTCACTGATGACATATGTAGCTTTCCAAACTGTCTAGTGTTTATATGATGAATATTATTGTTGGTTTGAAAAAAAATTGTGATTTCTAACAACAAACATCAATATAGAATAGATATATAGGCTAGGAACTGTCAAAATACCCAACCTCTTAAAACCTTCTATACACGAGTTTCCAGGACTCAATCTCAGCATAAAAAATTCTGAAGGTGTTCTTTGTTATAATACCCATATCAAACCAAACAAAAACTATCCTCTAATTCAACCTAATCCAATCACATCCTTCACTACTGCAGATCTGTATGGTTAGACAAAGCAATGTTACTAGGCCAAGCCATTGCTTTACTTCGCCTCTATTAGCAATAACCTGAATATATAACAATAAGACAGAAGACTTTCACTGCTTGCAGACTGTGTGTCTACCAACAAAAACCAAAATTCCATTAGTCATTCAGTTCATTAGGAGATGAAATTTGTTTGTACCTGGTAACATGTCCTTCAAGATTGTAATTCTTCAGAAAGAGCAATAAAACTTAATAGGATGTGAAAAAATTAAATTTTATCATCAGTATTTGAGGATTAATATACTTTACACAGAAAACGGCATCTAGAACACACATATTTAAGTTTCCTGTCAAAAATCTGAACTTTCATATTGCAAACAAAAGTACATACCTATTATAAGTGTCTGGTAATTTTCGATACTGAAATGAGTATACAAAATGTGTTGTGACAATAACAGATTAAAGAATCATGTATATAAATGTATATTTAATTAAAATATTATTTAATGTGCTGCTGTAACTGTTACTACATTAAACTGTAAACTTCGTGTGGTCTGAGAATATTAAACACAAAAGAATGAACATGCCAGAATGAACATGCCAGAACTAGTCATCTGGGATTTTCAGTGTGTAAACTTTCTAATCTATAAACCTAAGGATTACAGAAGAGATACAATATCAGAAACTTTACATACTAAGAATTTGGAATTTAAAAATGCAACGTAACAAGAGCAGAATACTTTTAATGACTGATGATGAATATGCTGCATTCAAACACATATTGTACATTGATTATCCATTAAGTAAAACTCTTACCTGCTTCTTAGTTCCACAATAATATCCACAAACAGAGACTGACATAACACACACTAAGATTATTACCACCGCTTAATGTTTCATACTTTCTTCTCCCAATGGTTGTGTACAACCATACTAAATAATTACAGAGAGCTAATAAAAGAATTCAACATGCTTACAAAAGAGAAGGTAGAAGACTGGGATAACAAATTATTAGCTACCTTTTTAAGAAAAACTGACAGTGATACTGTTTCACCTGAAGAAATATGAATCATGTAACCAACAAGCTGTGAGTTTATCCTGTGTAGTTGTAAAGGTTTCTGACACTAGTCTGGTAAGATAGGAGGATGTTTGATGGATGCTGTCTACTGTTTGGAGCTGACATGCCTACATCATTTTGTATACTGGCTGTCTTATCTTCACCTAGCAAAATAAATGGGGAGGAAACAGCGCTCGCTAAGTTCTTGCTACAGGGCACAGGATTTATTTTTTACCTAAGACAGAGCCATCTTCCAAAATGTTGCAAGATATAAGCCCAACTCTAAATGAATAACAATGACAAGGGAACATCCTTACATCATATATTCTAAGTATCCTGTTATTTAAAAAACGGATTTCTGAATGAACGGAAATTGTGAAACATCAGGAAGTAAGTACATTTTTATTAGGGTCTTTACACTTTTATACAAGACTGTTAGCAGTGCACCCTGTTGCAATGAATGAGACTCTGGGACTTTTAACAATTTCATCCATTATGGAGGAAACACTAATGTGTCATGGTACTACAATAACTACATCTTGTCTGAGAAAAGATACTATCATAATTTATGTTACATAAGGTTTAAGTTTAGTTTTTGATTTGTGTAATGTGTTAATAATTGTGAATAACCAAAATACAGCAGACT
Organism: Cryptotermes secundus; assembly: GCF_002891405.2. Classification (NCBI taxonomy): domain Eukaryota; kingdom Metazoa; phylum Arthropoda; class Insecta; order Blattodea; family Kalotermitidae; genus Cryptotermes; species Cryptotermes secundus. Next base: position 376,020 of record NW_019720165.1, read on the forward strand.
CTTGATTATCTTCTTTGTGGATTAACCACAAGAGTTCTAAAACCACATGGGTATTATTTTTATTCACAAATTACGCATCCTGTTGTGCATATCACTAATATATAGTATACCCATCAATCACAACTTTTTTGTTTTTCAATACTGATATTATATATATATATATATATATTAGTATTGCATATTTGTATTGATTGTAACTTCAAGTACTGACATAAGCGATGCTTTACAGTATTCACACTAGCCTGCACACCTTCTCATGCAGTTCTAATTATTTTTTTATTTTGCTGCTCTTCACACCAGCTTACCAGTGAATAAGCGTTGCTTTCTTTTAGTGGAAAGATATTTGTCTCGCTGTTTTGCAATTCATAGCATCACCAATAACTACCAGCTGATTGATTTTCTGGGTTGCAGCTTTCCAGCTTTTTTGATTATTTGTTGTTTTTAATTATCAGAGCTGCTTTGCCCTTCCTTTACTGTAGAAAACCAAGACATTACTGTACTTGAATTACTGTCTTGGAAAGAATGTGAAAATACCAAAGAAGTGATGCTAGGCACTTCTGATTAAAACAGTATACACTGCCTGAAAATTATATACTTTCTCAGGGCAGCAACATAAATGCAGATTTAACATAATCAAATACATGTGTTTCAGTATCAGAAATTAAGATCTCATGTAGGAATTAAAAGACAGCAGTGTCAGCAGTTTGAAATATAAATAACCTTGATATTTACTGATGTTATGTGTAATTTTATTATGTCTGAGACTTAAGGCAATATCTTTAAGGTTGAGGCACACAAGCTACCTTAACTCTAAGGACCAATTCCAAAACCGACCCAATAAGAAAACTCACTGCCAAACACTGCTGAAACACTATAACCCCAAAACATAAATTCCATCATATTTTAATTCAGTACAATACAACTCTTCATTATGTTTTACAGACAAAAAATGTATTTAATTCACAGCTTTCTTCAACAAAGACATCAGCATTAATGGGGTTCTGGTTTGGCCTATAGCCTAGTATTCTGAATAAAAAACAAAGTCCTGCAAATAACATCTATTTTTGCCCTCAGGCGAAGTCAAGTGACTGTGATTAGCTGTTTTTAATGGACCAAACTGAACAGATGCCTTCCCCACTCTCTCAACCGAGGGTAGAAACAGACCCAGTTTCCAAAACATTATATTCTGTTCACTCTACTAAACAATGTACAACGTCCAGAAACCCAGTATTAATGCTAAGTGTAATATACCACAGGTAGAAGTCTTTAAAAAACACAAGAAGCGTTGTTGGGCTTATTATATTTCACCTTTATTACAGGATAATTACAATTCACAGATGGGAAAACACTATTCTGCATAGCAGCTGTGTTGCACTAATGCAATGGTGCCACGTGCATGCTCCACCTGGTGAAGCAGTGTATATTTTCACTATTAATGCTCTCACTCCCTTTATTCTCAGAAGATGGAAGTTACAGATAATTCATGTGTTGTATATTATATATATTTTGAACAGAGAACACATGTTAATGACTACCTCAATTCTGATGTACTGCCATCAATGTGTTGACAATAAGTGCATCAGATCTTCACAGACATCATATACACTGCGTCTGTTCCTACATTTTCTACACTTCTGCTTCATGTATGAAACAGATTTGAATACTTGTTCAATAATTTTGTTTAAACTTATTTTCAGCCTATTTAAACAATGCATTCATATGTAAGATTTGAGGTTTTCATGGCGGTGACTATGAAGAAAGCAGTCATCTGGGATGTGGCACCGTGTAGAAGTGGTGTTAACCGACGTTTCGGAGGAACATATCGCCTCCATCTTCAGGGTAGAAGGAAAAATAAGAAATCCACAAGTGAAGAGACCATGAGAACCTTCTACCCTGAAGATGGAGGCGATATGTTCCTCCGAAACGTCGGTTAACACCACTTCTACACGGTGCCACATCCCAGAAGACTGCTTCTTCAATGCATTCATAATTCAACTGTTCCTCCTCCACCTGACAAGCTTTACCCCAATTACTGGCAGATGTCCTGCACTTGTGCGACCTATATGAAGATAACACATGCTACAGATGCACCAACATTGTAGGCTGCATTAGTGTGTGTGTGTGTGTGTGTGGGGGGGGGGTGAATTTGTAAATGCAAGCTTAGACAAGACAACAATTATATCTGTGGTTAAATTATACACTACGATTAATTAACAAAAATATATTTCACACAATCAATATCTTTCGCATCTCATGTTGGAAGAAAATGTTTCAGAGACACGCTATCAAACATGTCCTGATCTTCTCAATACTGACTAACAGAGAAGTACGAGTTTAGTAGTAACAAGATGGATGAAAATTCAATCTCTAGGTGGAATTAAAAGAGATGTTTCATTTATGCATGACAAGGAAATGTGGCACAGTTCACGTATTTCGGAATGAAAGTAACTAATCAATTTTGATTCAGGAGGAAATTCAAAGGATAATCTGGGTAATGTCTGCTGTCATTCAATCCAGAACCTTTTGTCTTTGCTTCTGCTGTCTAAAAGTACAAAAATTAGAATATACAAAGCTATATTTTTGCTTGCGGTTCTGCATGGGAGTGTAATGTGGTCTCTGACATAAAAGGAGGAACACAAGACTGAGGGTGTTTAAGAACATGGTCTGAGGAGAATATCTGGACCGAAGAGAGATGAAGTGACGGGAGGTTGGAGAAAAATACATACTGAGGAGCATCATGCCTTGTACTCTTTGGCAAGTATAACTGCAATGATCAAGTCAAAGAGGAAAAGATGGGCAGGGCATGTAGCACGAATGGAGGCAGAAGGAATCCATATAGATTATTGGTCGAAAAGTCAGAAGGAAAGAGGCCACTAGGAAAACCAAGATACAGGTGGGTGGATAGTATTAAAATTGAACTTAGAGAGATAGGATGGGGTGGTATGGGCTGGATTGATCTGGCCCAGGATATGGACCAGTGGAGAGGTCTCATGAACACAGTAATGAACCTTGGGGTTCCATAAAATGCTGGGAAGTACTGACTAGCTGCACATCTGGTGGCTTCTCAAGAAGGGCTCAACTCCATGAAATTAGTTATGTGTTTGTTACCTTGGTATTAAAGTGAATTAAACTCATAAACAGTAATACCTGTATACTTATGTATCAGGCATCAAGATTCATGAAATTATAAACTGCACAAAAGATATGTTCAATATTTTCCACAGCATATGATGCAGTTTTCTCCTAAAAAATTGGGCCTAAAATCTGCATTTCTTATGGTTCACTGGACTACCATTTTGTTGGTTTTCCTAAAAATGTCCCTTTAAATTCTGGGTTCAACTTACACACTGAGGCATCTTACAGTCTAGAAAATATGAGTTCCAGGTCCTATAGTAAAAGTAGCATTTCAAAAATGTGGAAGTAATTCAAACATATATAATAACAAACACATTCTCCAGGTTTCATGAAAATCTGATAAAGGATTAAAAAATGTTAATTTTGGTCCTTAAGTAATGTTGCACTCAAATTAAAGTCAATGAAATTTACAGGAATCTAACAGAAGTACTGAGTATGAAGTTTCATCAAAATCTGTCCAAAGACAAAAAAATATTTTTACAAGCTGTTCTGGTCCACAGAAAGGAGTTATGTGAAGCAAGCCAAACCAAAATCAAAATGGCTCAATATAATTCTGTTTAGGTCTACCATACTAAATTTGAATAAAATCAATTCCATAGTTTGGGCACTGTCACTAGCAGACAGACAGACAGATGGGCAGATGTTAACAAATTGAATAAATGATTTTCAAAATGTTACTATAAATGAATTATTTGCCTCAAATTCAAAGTAGTTCCTTTCCCTGTCAACCGTGTCACTTATAGTTCCTGATTCTCCAGCTCTACTACACACTTATAAAATTACAACAGTTCTACAATTATGTATGTCTAACTGAAGGTTTTGTACTGAACTTATGCTTACTGGCTGAAAAAGCTGGATTGCATATTTTCTTGTCAATCTTTGAGTCCACATACTAAACTATTAGACAGAAATATATACCTCATAATGAGACCCAACTGCTTCTATTTATCTGGATGTGTGCCATTCAGGAAAAGGATTCATCTAAAGGTATTGTTTTGTTAACAGCGGTCATCACTCTGTACCTGGCATCCCAAAATCCAAACAGACATGAAAGCCAAAGAGTTTATACAGGTATAACTGCGATATTTTCACAAAAGAACTCATGTCAATTACACTGAATTTAACTTCAGTGGCATGTTTATGATTTTCCAGTTCAGTGTCAGGAACAGGTGATCCCTCATTTTTATTTTATTCTGTCTTCAAAATAACAGCGAAAAAATAGACGCAATTACACTTGAAGCCACATATGAAAATTTGTGAATCATTATCATGTGATATCAGATGAAAATAAAGACAGTGAGAACAAAGGGATTTAGAACGGAGACAGCCTTTGGTATCAAGTTTGCTGGATAAGGACACCAGTACTTTATTTGTTTATTTGAAAGAGAGAACTGTCTTTGTCACCATATTCTTATCCTTTCAGATTCAGTGAATTCTGAATTCATCATGTGATATTTTAATTTACATCAGCGGCATCTCAATATCTTAACAACTACTGGTCACTCTTTTTCCTACTTGATGTTCAGCATATCTATATACAGAGTCAAGAAATGTTGGGCTCGCGCAAATATTCTACTCGCCAGACATTTCTTGACAAGAGGAACTGTGCCTACTCACATCACTGTAGTTGCGTGAAACTATCCTACTTCCCATTACATAACATACATGACAAACTTAACACTTTCGTGTCTTTAGTGATATACACGTATGTACCAGATATCGTTTACTGTTTAAATAAAGAAACCAAAGTATAAAAAAAACAGTGGAAGAGAATAGTAAAAAATAAATTCAATATTGTTCCACTTGCCATTGATCTTGTACTCGTCACATACGATTTGTTCAGCACTGTCTACACACACATACCCTTCTGATATACTGGTTGTTACTATTCTGTATAAATGCATTTGCTATTAAAAATTCAAATCATTCTAGGAACAGAATTTACACAGCAGGTACAAAACACTAATTAATGTAGTCCAGTTTCCTTCTAATACAGTACACTCTTGGTTCTCCAGCATACAATGGAATGGAGTGTGCCAGTTATATGAACTGACAAAAAGAACTTAAAGAAAGCAAACAAGAATTCAAAACAAATTTTCATTTTAGTTCTTGCATGGGAATCTTCCTAGGTGACATAGCAGAAGGATGGGTGAAAGATTTAGGATTTAATGTACCGTGATCACAAATCCAACTAGTCTCTATTGTAATGACATATGCGTGAGGGAGGATGACGCCCAGCACTGCTAGTGGCAACTTGAGAGAACAGCAGCATGGAGGGTAAACATACACACATCGCAAGTTTGCTTTTTAAGTAACTTTTTGAAATGGAAAAATTTTCTTGGAAACATGTGATGGTTACATGAGAATTCCAGATTCTTGCATAGTGGAACACTGGGAGTTTATTGTAGCATGAATGCCCATGCGAGTTACATATAAAATATTCAAAATGGAGAGAGCTGTTGCCACAGTTTGAACTATTGACAATGGATAATGGTGTAATAGAGTCAAAACACAGCCTGAAGACTAATCTGTCGCACAAGTGACAACAGAAGTGGCTTTGGGTCAGACATGTTCCAGATACTTTGGAACTCTGGCTTCAAGGTTCAGCTGTAATATATGCTGTTCTGTTTCAACATACACTGTAGTCACCAGCTTCAGTATAAACAGTCTGCAATGGCTGAGTATGACTGGAATGGTAACTGTGAGATAAGCTCAAATGTTGGAACAGCTTCAAAGTACATGGTGGCCAAATTCTGAGAGCGTAAAGGCCGCGGAAAAATAAGAACAAGTACATTCAGGTTAATTTGATGAAAAATTATAGCTACTTCTGCATATTACAATTTAGTGACCACAGGCTATTTCATAATAATCTCCCATTCCACAAATGCATAATAAACTGCTTCCTAAAACAAAAGCATTATACAAATATGTAAGATTTGAGGCTTTCACGGCGGTGACTATGAAGAAAGCAGTCTTCTGGGATTTGGCACCGGGTATATGTGGTGTTAACCGACGTTTCAGAGGAACGTATCGCCTCCATCTTCAGGGTAGAAGGAAAAATATAAGAAATCCACAAGCGAAGAGTCTGCTTTTACTGGTTCTCATGGTCTCTTCACTTGCGGATTTCTTATATTTTTCCTTCTACCCTGAAGATGGAGGCGATACGTTCCTCCGAAACGTCGGTTAACACCACATATACACGGTGCCAAATCCCAGAAGACTGCTTTCTTCATTATACAAATATTTTAAATATTTCCATTAGTGCATTTAAATGTTTCATTCAATATGGAATTACATCAAGGATTATATGGCAATGCTTTTAAATAAACTCTATATTAGCTAAGAAAAACCAAAACTGCATGCTGCAATATTCAAGCATTTCTTCAGAAGTAAAATAATAGTGCATATCTATATATCACAATGTGTACCTCACCAAAACTGTCTGCCCAATATTTCAGTTACCAGATATCCAAAATGAATGTATGGACTGACTTTTCAATTAATGGCAAGATGGAATCAACTAACTTGCACACAAGGAACAAAAGAACTGAACAGTCTTCACTTTGCAGAAACAAAACACTCACATTCTTAAAATGAATATCAGTAATAAACATGGCTAGTTACATCTAGCTGTCTAAATTTACAAAATTATACTTGGTATCCACTTAAAAAAAACAATTAATGCTAGCCTATCTAAATAACTTGTACCTCTGCTTCTGTGCCAAAAGCAATGAGAACTATTTTTAATACACGTGGTGAAATATATAGTGGAAAAATATACACACGAGAAAGATTCTACTGTATTATAGAGTATAGTTATAGGAGTCAAAATCACATCACTGCAAAAATGAAATCTATGTGCAATGCTCCCAGCATTATACAAAAATGAAAACATAATTTTAAATGCCACAATGTTTTATATTTTCAGAATGTCACCTCCAACGTTCAAAATTTGTTACTTAGAAGGCTGGAATTTAAAAAATTCTCAATTTCTAGATCTTATACATTCAAAATTGCATGAAGAATATGGCATATTTAAATCGGATTCAACTGTTTTTAGAAGCACCATATTATAATATTTTTTCCTGACATAATATATCATATGTTTCTGATGAACACATTTTAAATCTACCATTTTTACCTGTATTAAAATTAGTTGAGTATATATCAGTTTACATACATACTATGTAAAACACTGAAGTAACAACTAGCAAATGTGAGAATCCTCATCATTAATTAGGTTGATCCTAAACAAATTCACTGCTCCTATCAGAAAAGGTACACAGCCCAATTCATCACATACAGTGAATGCAGAAATGTTATAGATGTAACTGAAATGAAACTGAAAGGTACTTGGCCAAGCATGTTTTACGGGGCTCAAGGGGACCTGGGTCCATGTACAAACATTAACACAATGATTACTCTTATGTTATTCAAATCCCTCTTTTGTGAGAAGAAAATAAACTGATGGAATGGATTCCTAACATCGCTGACAAATGCACAGGCCACTACACTTTGCATCAGTTATATTATTTTCCACCATATCACATGCAAAGGCAAGAATCTGGCATATCAGTTGAGTATGAGGGGTGAGCCATACAACTGGCCCTCGCACTGCAACCTTCAATGATCTATTGTGCTTAGGCATATCAGGATATCCTTTACAATTCTAGACAATATGTTCATAAATGTAAAGTTGGCTGAGTGCTTGAATAATTAAGTACCTCAACATGAAGACATGAGGGAGTGGAGGAACATCTCCATTCTTTAACCAATGGCACTAAATGGTTAAGTTCACACCTTGGCCATCTGAGCCCCAGGAGAAGTCCCCAAGCAAGTTCAAATATGGTGGAGAAGAAAAAACACAGGCTCTGCCAGAAACTGAACCCTAATACACCAGTCATCCAGCCGGCAGCTTTGTCTCTACATAGAGTGAGCTTACCCTGACTTCTGTAATTTGTTCAGATGTCTTCAGGAAAAACTTTAAACAGATCTTTAACAGGAAGAATTCAGATACTATGTAACAGTTTTCTTTACCGGACAGAAAAAGATCAAATTGAACAAAACATAAGTATAATATGAAAATATTAATTTCTGCATTTCTTTTGCACAGAACTGAGACAATACATTTGCAAAGTACCCCAGAATCCATTTGCTCCATATGGATGAATTCTGACAAAAGGTAAAATAATAATCCATTCTCAATACAGTTGAAAAATACATGTCTGTGATACACAAACACACTGTGGCTTGAAATATAACTGGTTGTATGACAATATGAAGTGCCTTCACCTACTGGATTCACAAAGATGCTTATTTCTTGAACAAATAGTAGAAACCCACACATGAAATGTCATCCAAATGACAAATTTCACAAGTTAATAAAATATGATCATATGAAACCTTAATACATTACATATTTGTTATAATTGCAGTGAACATTACACATATCTTTCGGAGCCCTCCTTCTTTCTGTAAAAAGGGTGCCATGAACTCAAAATGTGAAGTATAAAGTGATTACTATAATAAAACTACGCAACCAACTGGTTGCAGGTATAGACATTAAAAATGTTGTCTTTTATACAGTGTTATGTATTAAATAAGATGGTATATAACCACTTCCATAACTACTTCCTAAATACTGAACTGTCATATTAGCTGAAAGTTGTAATATAAAAGATGTCATGGATTCTTGCAAAATGCATCTTTATCCACTGTCATGTCATTAAACACATAACTTTATTATTTCCTTCATGTAGGCAGTGCTTCTCTCATTACCAAATAATGACACAAGGAAAGTTACATACTGTTCTATACATTAAAATATTAAATGTCTTTAAGAAAGAACAATGCGTGTTTCTGCATGGTTTTAATGCAGTTAATCATCTTATAAATTTAATTTTAACCATACAAGTCTTTACTCAGCTGCTGAAGTTACTTTTACGAGTAACTGTAACAAACTGCAGAATACCACATGCATCACATTCACATGTATGACCATTTCAGGGTCTTCATCTTGTCCCACTGCTGTGCATGCTTCATGCGCATGTGGTTGCGGACAGAGTTGGGATGTGAGAAGGCCTTGGCGCAAGTAGAAACAGGGCATGTGGGGGAGTCACGGGGATAATGCTCTTCTAGGTGTGCACGCATGGCTGGTAGCTCGATTACCACTGCTTCACACAGCGGACACTCGAAACTCCTACCCGGTCCCGACAAACCGTCACCTGAGCCTGTTCCCACACCTGCCCCTGCAATGCAGGCCAGCAAGAATGGTTCCAATTAGAATCATCACCATCATAAATTAAATAGGGAGGAAATCACTATGAAGGCAAAGAATAGGCAAATATTACAGAAAGTATGTTGCAATAATTATTTTGTATTTAAATTTGCAGTTTCAAAGTTCATAAAAGGACACCTGTTTGAATATGCATATAATTTTGTATTACACCCCTCAGAACACACAGCAAGTGTCTTCTGCATGATTTCACAACTTCCAAAGAAAACCTGATGAACTTTTTAAAATGCACTTAAATGAAACCATTCTTGAGCCCACAATCTGCATCACACACTGACCGTTCACGTGGGTATCTGTTTCAATAAGAATTCCCAAAGGTCTTCAGATCTATATATTTATTACACAAATTTCAAGACAGAATAGAGCATCAATATAAATATTCAATAACTAAATTGTATACATGTATCCCTTCATAAGGAACTTTGCAAATCAAAATGTATCAAACCACCATATTAAATGATGCTGACTATACTTGTGCTTTCAGCTGCCTACAGCTCTGCACGAAAAACTGACAGGAAATGTTTCAAGAAATGATCTTCTAAACCTCAATCAACTGGCACTTGTGAAAAATCATTGACTAATATCAAAAAGTGAATATAAACTGAAATAGCACAATAAAATTTCCATTCACTCACACACTGAAAGCTTCTCATGTACATAAATTATTTCCTGCTTCCTTGAGTACTCATCTACTTTCAGAGACCTCCTTTCTCAAAATTAAAAGAGGGCTGATAACTAAACTGCTACACATTTTGACAGGACCTCTTCATATCCACACTCATTTTCGGAAGAGCTTATTTCTTATGCAGAGATTCTGTTCATGTTACATTTTCTTGATACAACTTCAAAACTCCACATCTTCACAAACAGTAATTCCAGCATAATTTGTAAGAAAGTTTGTAATCTATCTTCACACAATATTACTAAAACCAACAGTTCATTAGTTAACACTGACAAACTGAAAGCTAAATGAAAATTCATATATCTATTATCCTTCGTCAATTCAGGATGCTATATTACTTGGTCTAGTGTCACTCTCATAACTCAAGTTCACACAGCTCAATGTTGTTACTAAGAGATTCTAGAAAACTTAAAACTGTGAGACTGTGATGTCTTCCAATTGCATAATGTCCAGTTCAAATTTCTCATAAATTAAACAAATGATTCTAAAGTTGAAAAAAATGCACAGGCAGCAACATAGATGCATCCCNTTTTCAACAGAATATGACATAATATATGACTCACTCAAATAAAAAATTACTTTAAAGAAGCAACTTAGAGTGAATCCCAGTTCTGAACTCGAAGCATTCTTGCTAAAACTTGTTTTTACGATTCATTTTTGTAACTTAATTGAGTTTATGGCAATGTTTAACACTAAAGTAATTTTAAGTACCTTTCTGACAACATAACACAATTTCAAAAACATGTTCTAACCAAAGAAAGCCCAACTATTGTTCAGAACTTTTACGATACGGGCATACAGTATCCTCCAAAAATTATCTGCACTTATGGAGGAAAAAATAAATTTATAAAAAAAATCGTGGATAATGAAAAGTACAGAAATTCTGAAATGTACTCACAATGTCCAACTTGTTTAATTATCTTGAAAATTGTATGGTTATGGAAAAAGTGTACTGAACATAAGATGTGTTTCGTCTCTCCAAAACTTCTGTTCAAATGCATTTTGGGGGAGTTCTTTCACATGCACAGACAGACAGACAGGCGTGGGAGATGAGCAAACTTAGATGCTCTAAACGCTGCCAACAAGCTTAGGAACAGTGCAAAGAAAGTTGTAAACCAGATAATCCAGGCTTGTATAATCAGGATTATACTGTATATCTTAGTCTATAAGTTATTTAAACTTAGATGCTCTAAACGCTGCCAACAAGCTTAGGAACAGTGCAAAGAAAGTTGTAAACCAGATAATCCAGGCTTGTATAATCAGGATTATACTGTATATCTTAGTTTATAAGTTATTTAAAGACTAGATTAAAAATTTTAAAGGACACTTCAAGTTATAAGTCCATACTTAAAACAGAAATTAAAACATTCAACTTTCTATTTTACTGTTAAGCCCACATAGACTGCATAGGAAAATGAGCTTAAGTGTATCATTTGCAACATCAAACATGGCACATTCTCTGTATTCTAATTTTGGATCAGTATCTCCAACTGACCACGGTCTTTTCCCAAAAATTATTTTCACAAAACAAGGGTTTTCATTGTGATCCAATCTGCTACTTAACAAACCATTTACAATGAACAAAATTTCACTTATACCTTACGTATGGTTGCTGCAAATAAGGCCCAACTGTTTATACACACTTTTGACTGCCTTAACACAAGGTTTCCTGCATTTTTCTGAGGCATCACTGAATTGATGTTTAACTCACTAATCCCAGTATCTCCCACATAACATTTCATGTTCATTACTTTAAATGAAGTATTTTTGTGGTCAATTCAGTGTCTTGGGACTGTTTTTGACCTATCAACCACTCACATATAAGGAATGACACATAATTCCCCCAAAGCTCTTGGCCCCACCAAATCCCTCAACAGTTTACACAACAAAACTTTCTTATGGATGGTTTTGAGAATGACATTGTTCTCAACCACTTTTCTCTGCCAAGTGTTCAAGAGATATTCAATTCAATGTACCAACTGCAAGTATCGACAGTACTTGGATTTTTTTATTGTAATTGTTCTTGCCATGTGGAATACTTTCTGTCAAAACAAGTTTTTTAAAACAGTGTACATCTGTACTACTGGTTCTGAACCATTTTTGTCCCCATGCCCCCAAAAGATTTAATGTAACCATTTTGCCTTACAAAAGATAAAGTTGTCATTGTGCTTAAATAATTCTGCACTACGCCATGAAGACATACAAGGAAGTGGATGTATAAATCCACGTGTTCTTGACCTCAGCACTAGTTGGAGGTGAGCATTCTGCTTCACCGTCCAGCCGCTTTACCCCCAGTACCCACTGAATAGGAGGCCGGGTGGCCCCCAGAACCAGTCTGGACAACTTGGAGAGGAGAAAAAATCTTGCCACTACCAGGACTCAAAACTCTGAGCCCTTGGCCATCCAGCTTGTAGCCAGTCACTATAAGACTGAGCATTCCAGCCTCATTCTGCTTTACACTGTACTAAATTCCCCTTTCCTACTTCTGAGCCACGACTGTAGCCGAAGTCTTCAGAATGCAAATTGACCAGCTCTTGTCCTCCCCCCACCAAAAAAAAACTGTATCTTCTTTTACTTATTTCTCAAACAGAGAATTCAGAAGATACAAGGCATGACTGATGGGCAGATATGTGATTTATATACGTGAATTTTATCAATTCCACCTGATGTGAACAAGTTTTCAGCATACCCATTGTTAGGTATCCCTTAGATTAAAATTAGGAAATATATGTAAGCAAAGTGTAAACATTCTGGTGTACTTCATTTGTTATTGCCTCTAGATTTCAGACTTGTGATGCTAACTTTTGATGCTCTCTTATGGACAATCCAACTGTTCTCCAGTTACGACATAACACAGCACAAAAATTACTGGGCACAAAATATGTAATTTATATTTCATGGATAAGAGTACTCTATTCATGAAAATCTTTAATAATAAATATTATGACCAAGATGTGGGCAGAAATATATGTAAGTCATCATGCAGAGTGTTCATTTCTGTTGTCTGAGTTTAACCTAAACTGCAATGTTTTGTAAAACTTCCTCATTCCAAATTTCATGAAGATCCATTCAATGGTTCTCGAGTTGTTAAATGTGGACAGACAGACAAAGGAACACAGAAAACCTAGCAGGCATATTTTGTAAATTCTCACTGTCAAAACACCAAAGATTTTGAAACCCAAGTTACACAAATAAAATTAATACACTGGACCTAAAATTTTCCTTTGTCTAACTTTCAATTTCAGTGATCTGAAGCCAATAATATCAATGTTAAACTACCACCAATTAAGACTTTCCTCAGTTTAGTGTTAAAATCCACTGCTCTCTAAAGCTTTAGACAGGGGTTTCACGGTACTTTCTTTCGCACATTTTATAATAGACCATAAATGAAATGCTGATATTTCAATCAAGAATAACCTGAGATCTATCAGGAACAGCACAGAAACCAGCACTAACATAAAACTTGATACCTGGTTATTAAATTGATACTTTTAAAAAGGCTACATTATAACACACTGGACACTATTGTAGTCGGACCCAAAGGAAAGTATTAGTTCTTGAAAATTACAGTGAAGCACAAACAGTGGCGATACAACCACAGCAACGCTTCTTTGAAACTCAAATAGCTAAACTAACTAACTTCATGGAGCTGAGCACTTCTTGATAAGCCACCAGTTCTACAGCTACTTATGAACTTTCCAACATATTATGGAACCCAAAGGTTCATTACTGTGTTCACAAGAGCCCTCCACTGGTCACTATCCTGAGCCATCAATCCATTCCATTTCACCCCATCCTACCTCTCAGACCCATTTTAATATTAGCCACCCACCTACATCTTGATCTTCCTAGTGGTCTCCTTCCTTCTGGCTTTCCCACCAATATCCCACATGCATTCATCATCTTCCCCATTTGTGCTACATGGCATGCCCATCTCATCTCATCTCTAACACCTTCAGTCTACATTCCTTCCTTAATATCAGAGAAGAAGTTTCACACCCATACAGAACTGCAGGCAAAATTATATTTTTGTGTATCATAATTTTTATGCTTTTAGACAGAAGCAGCAAAGACGAAAGGTTCTGGACTGAACGGCAATAGGCATTACCAGAATTCAATCTCCTTTTAATTTAATTTCCTCCTGAATAAAATTTTGATTTGCTATTATCATTCCCAAATATTTTTACTGTGTCACATTTAAAAGCATCTGTTAGCTATCTTTATGTCATGATTTTGTCCTGCATTCTGTGATGAAACAACAACATATACTTAAGTTTTCCTTGTGTTTACTTCTAGACCAACTTCCTTATTAGTATCAATTAAGGTTTCTGTGTTTTCTTTAATAATACCTACGTTATCTCCCAGCAGAATCACATCATCAGCATTCACAACTCAAATACATTATTTAATTTCATTCACATAGTAGAAATTCAGAACAGCAGCTTTGTATGGTGTGTTAAACTGAGACCACAGAAAGAACTCCCACAGATGACAGAGATGACAATACTCAAAGCTCCCATTCCATGCCTCCTAACTGATTCCCATCTCACTCCCTTTGGCCCAAGCAGCTAGCCCAAAGCACTTGTCATCAGTGAAGGTTATCACCATAACATTGGGGAATACAATGGAAGAGACAGTGTAATGGTTTCAGGAAGTCAACGGGGCAGTTTCTTCCTATGGTCTCAGAATAGATGTTCATATCAGTACCACTGGGGAAGTTCACAGTGTAAACCAAGTATGATATATGTATGGTGTTCTCATAATGCTTTCCCTCTGTGAGTCCTCTCCTCTGGCAAGGTTTCTTTTTTTCTTCATATAATTTATATTGTGTACAGAATTGCCAGGTTTGTGCATATGCTGTCTGGTTATCCTTCCTCCAGCTCAAGCTGGGAAACTAGCAGCAGATCTCCCATGTTCTGGGAACGATGATGTGGAAGTGGGGGCACAATACTTTTCACCACAAAAACATTTGCCATATATCAAGTGAGATAATACATTAAATATCTGTTATTTAATTCTATACTTATACGCTTATTTTCTATAATTTACTCATTTATTTAATGATGTTGTATCATGAGAATATCCCCACAGTCACTTTAGGAACAGAAATGCAGCAAGGTAAGTTATATTTTCAGAATGAACAGCATCGACAATGCTTTTTGACAAAAACACCTCTCTGTCAAGCTTCCATGGTGATGCCACATGCATAGAACATAGAGCATATCTTACTGTACTGGTAAGCTCTGCTGACAAACTTAATTTTGATAATTAATTTCAGTGGGGAAATCTCTTAAAAAGTAGCTACTTGGAAGCCTGTGCGAAACAGAGAAGTTCATATTAAACCAGACCTTACATAGAAAAGTTCTGACAATATAAACAGGACTGAAGTTGTTCAGAATTATGTTCAATGATTAAGTCTGATATTAGTAACACTGAAACTTATCAGATTCCTTCACCAGAGCAGTAGTCCCCACAAAGTAAAAGCTGTCAGCCACAATTTAAAACAAAAAATCTACTAGCCCTAATTAATCTCCATAAATTTAATATGTCTGAATAATGCATAATCAAATCCAATACCATGAACAAATAATATCACAATTCTATCACTAAATTATATCAAGCTACCGGTAACTATTGTATCATGGAACTGAACTGTTTGCCAAAAAGAATGGTGAAGAAATAAACAGCTCTTTAAATGATTCTCCGAATGACACTAATAATCAACTATTTCAATGTATTCAAAGCACAAAAAAGTAATAACAAAGACAAGGAAGTAGAATGTTATCACAATTCTTTATCAAAATGTGCAAGATTTGTTGCGATATTGCTATTATTATTTTCTATCAAGCAAGGTTACATTAATTTCAGTATTTGGTAAAACTGCTTCTAAAACTTACTTATATAATGGCGTAATTTCTCTTGTTTTAAGTTCTGAACACTATTTAAATTCTTACAAAAGCAAAATCATGTGTATACATGTACACATTACAACGAATCAACATTCCAGAGCCTCACACTGCTTACTGTAAATCCACTTCCTAACAGCAGCATGCACAAAAACCTATGAATATAGTACCAAGGAAGCACAAACTGCCTCACTATTACAAATACAAAACCCAGTCTCAGTCACTTGCAAAGGTAGGATACTGAAAAAAACAAACTATTGAAAAAACAAAGAGTTCTGTGTTAGTTTCAAGGTTCTCCTGGTGGTGATTATGTAGAGTACTATCTCCTGGGATGGGTCTAGTAAGATAAACACGAAGTTGTCCTTGTGCTTAACCAATTAAGGACTACGCTAAGAAGACGTATGGGGGAGTGGATGTATAGATCCATGTACTCCTCATCTTGACATTACTCGGAGGTGAGTGGTCAGCTTCACGCTCCAGCCACTTTATACCCAGGGGAAAGTGCCTCTGGTATCCACTGGATAGGAGGCTGGGTGGGCCCCAGAACCGGTCTGTATGACGTGGAGAGGATACAAATCTTGCCCCTAGTAGGAATCTGAACTTCAACCCCTCAGCTGCCCAGCCTGTAGCCAGTCGCTACACCTACTGTGCTATCCCAGCTATGGTGTCATTCCTGTATAGGATGTATGCTCCTCTGGCATGTCAGTAAACTACTACCAAACTATACAGTCATATCCTAGGAGACAGTACACTTCTAGAGACTCAAGGTTTGCACAGCAAGATTTAAATTGTGGTATTCTGGGTCTTGACACCATATACTCTTGTAGGTGGTTACTGATGTTCTGGGGAACCTGCTGTTTCCATCTTCCAGGTGGAAGTGAGAACAGAGTGGGGAAGAGTTATGTTAGAACTGTGGTGGGATCACGTCAAGAAGGAAGGTCTATAAGAGCCTTGGATGGGGAAGATGCAAAGCCATGCCTGAACCAATGGGATGGACAGCCCAGCTCTACTCACTTTACCCTGAAGACAGAGAGAGCAACTTCCTCTGAAACATCAGTAACCATCCAAAAGACTACATGATATAACAGCCCAGAAGACCACAATACTCGTATTTTTAAAAAAACTTAACCTGAGGTAATGTTCCATGCGCTTTTAGAATAACGTTCCGTGCTGAGTCCAAAACTGCATTTATTATTAGAATTATTGGGTTTTTGGACATTGTTCAGTATCCTAAAAACTAGAAAAACAATGTTTCAGAAACTTGATTTGTTACGCTGACATGGACTCTCCAGTGATTGTGGATAAATCTTTCTGAGGGACCCAACAGAGTAGTTATCTCCCACTCATCTGAGAACAGAAACTGATCCAGTTTCTGAAATATTGCATTCTCTAGTTTTCAGAATACTGGACAATGGACAAAGTCCAAAAACACAATTCTGAGTGTTATACACCTTGGTCAGAACCCTTTAGAAATTACTTGCATTTACCATCCATGACCCAGCTTATTATTGTAGAGTCACTTATGTTAATGACTGCTGTATAAAACATAACTAATAATCATATTGAAATATGTGCTCACATGATAAAATGTAACTATAGTCATTATGTAGATGACAGCAAGATATAAACCACCCTCTCTCTCAACCATACGAGTATACACTCCATATTAAGCTGCATACTTTAAACTACTAAATCTTACAGTAGTAGTTTATATGAATTCCTTTAACATTAGTTTCAAATTTCAATTTTAAAGACTAGTAGCCAATATAAATATCATTCAGATAGTTTACATCGCATTTTGAACAAATTTCACTCACACTTTAAATACAAATGATCACTATGGCACAATATACCAGTATCATTTCCTAAATACATCACCATATGGCCTTCACTTAAGGAACAATCTTCATGTACTGTCAAACTATTCACAGTGCACTCCACAATGGATTTATCAGGCTTCATTACACTGAACTGAAGACAATACTCAGTTAGGGTCCAGTAGCCTGTCTCTGACGTATCCCATGTGCCTGCAGTTTATGATTGATGAGATAATGCTTAGTCTTGCACTTCTTGCCGCAAACATCACAGCGATGCCATTGGTCCTCAGATGTCTGAACATGTACATTGATGATGTGCTGACGCAGGTTACTTGGCGAGCTGTAAACTCGTCCACAGAACGGGCACGGGGGGCGGACAGACGAGGGGGAGGAGCCTACTACAGCCGCCCCTGCAACGACAGGGAGCGGCATATCAGTAACAGATTAAACTCTATAATCTACACTCAAAAATTCAGTGCTAAATGTGAACTTAGTTCCAATGCAACACCAGACCTCTAACTACATCATACAAAGATTCATGCATGCATTGGAAAACTCAGGACGGCCTCTCCTCCCCCTCCTCATCTTCCAAAATCTGTGTTAAGATTAACATAATTCCCAATTAAATGTTCATGTGAAATGTGCCCACTGGGTAGTGTGCTTTAGCTGTAAAAAAATTGTCTTCAATTTTTGCAAAAAATACAGTTTTTTCTAGAACTTTTCCAGTATTTTTAAATAAAGAATGTACTTATACAAAATTCTTAATGGGTACATCTAAATGAACATAAAATTGCATTCTAATATTGCATAAACTTGGCAGATGCTAAATGTACAACTCATATTTTAAATTCACTGTCAAATTAATAAGTAGAACAGTCAATAATTTTGTGGATTGGCTGCACAGTGGCGCTGTTATACACTACAGAAGATACAAGGAACCACAAGATGGTGCCGTGTCTGTTCTTCTCTCATCCTAGCAAGAAGCAGCTGCATTGTGTCTCTGTGTGTGTGTGTTGTGTATTCAGAAAGAAAGTCACTGTTGTGAAGGGTAGCAGTCTGTGAGCGGCGGAAAACAGATATGTCGCAGTTTGAACAAGAAGAAAATGTAAAGTTCTGCCAAAAATTAGGCAAATCCACTAGTGAAACACTTCAAATGATCAAGCAAGCATACAGCGAAGAAACCTTGGCCCATTGTGCTGTGTTTAAGTGGCACAAACGTTTTGCACATGGGAGAGACAGTTTGAGAGATGATGAGCAAACCGGTTGGCCAAGAATGGTGAGAACTGACTCAAGATCCAAGCAGTTGCAATGTTGGTGTATGCCAACTGCTCCCAAACAGTAGATGAAATAGCAGGAGCAAGGTTAGCCATGGTACTTGCCATAAAATTCTGTCTGATGACCTGAACATGTCTTGTGTTACCCAGCAGTGTTGCACACGTCTGCATCCTGACACAAGACCAATGTGACAATTGCATGAGCATTTGCACTGACCTGATTGATAGTGCTTACAAAGATGGGATATTCCTCAACCAGATCATAACAGGAGACAAAACATGGCGTTTTCTGTATGATTCACAACTTAAGCGACAATCGGCCACCTGGAAATCGCATCACTAAAAAAGAAGAAACCGCAACAGGGCAGGTCAAAAGGTAATGTAATACCTGAACTGTTTTTCAACTCATCTGGAATCGTTCACATGGAATTCATCCCAGGAGTGACTGTAAACAAGCACCGCTACACGGATATCCCTCACCATCTACGCAATTCAATTTGTTGTAAGCGTCCTGAGCTTGGGCACAGGAAAAACTGGCTGTTGCCACATGACAACACCCCTGCATATTGCTCTGTGCTTGTCCAAGAAGAGCTGCCACACCCTCCACACTCACCTGATCTCGCACCATGTGATTACTTTTTCTTTCCCCGCTTGAAAGAAGAGCTACATGGGCATTGATTTCAGTCAGCCAAGGAGATCATCACTGCCACAAGGGAAGCCATATGGGACTTTCCTGCAAATATCTTTCAGCAGTGTTTCCAGTAGCTAAACCAATGTTGGCAGACTTGCATAACAGCCAATGGCGACTATTTTGAGGGAGGATGTGGATATGTGTACGTGTATGTGAGTGCCTTGTAATATGGTGCAACAAAACCACAGCCCACGAAATTACTGACTGTAGTAGTATAAATAATTTTCATCTTTTCCTATTTGATGAATGATGAACCAGCTTCCTTGTGATTGCTTATCTCTCATAAACATGTAATTTATTAGTCATCTTATTTTTATAATTTCTATAAATCCTCACATCGCAACACAATGTATATCAATGTGCACAATATTCAGTTTGTGTACAGATTCTAGTTCAATGTCTTGAAGGTACTGCATCCAGAATTCTCTTGTATTCCCAAAAAATAATCAAGCTGTTTCACTGCTTCTTGTGTACAAACACAGTAGAGCATTATGAATTTCTTCTCCTTAAAATATTTCACATCTGATTTCCACTTGGTGCTACCATGCCACCATAATTCTTCAATCCCCTCTGACGGATGCCGTGGGTCTGAAGCAGATGTGTATGCAAGTACTGCCTGGTTTTAAACATTTTTCCACAAACATGACATGGTTCCCAGAAGTCATTTTTTGTGTGAACATTGGCAATGTGTTGCTTCAGGTTGCTGCTTGTGCTGTACACACGACCACATTCAGGACAAATCGGCTTTTGTTGCTGATGACGATCGTCCAGAGGAGAACCATCATCTTCTGACACGCGCCCTGGAAGTCCAGGCCACGTGCATCAGTTTGAACATCTACTATATTTATTAATACTAAGTCCAAAAGGATTAGATATTATCACTACAAGTATGGAAATAATTTACATTCAAATCATAATTACTGCTTTTGTTGACATACCAATCCTGCCTGTTACTCTTAAGCTTCATTCAATTTCATTCCTAACAAATCAGATATATTCACATGTAAAACAACACATAATAATAATTACATCACTGGTATTCATATTTTCAACATTACAACAAGCTGACAATTACTTGCTATTACTGGGAACAAAAGCATGTTCACATAAAACAAGAATGATCTGGACACATCTATTTCTGAATAAAATTACTGTAAAATACACTGTGCAAAAGCACCACAAGCATTATATACTGCAGAAAGCATGGGAGTACTGTGTTTCTAGAACAAATTTAAAACAAAACTGACTCATTACATGATACTGAAAGAGGTAAAATATCCACCTTGTCTTCTGTAACTAACTTTTGTTTGGATGCAAAAATGCTTCCTGGACATTTACCTATTATCTGTAGCTGAGGTTACATTTACATTTTGAACGCTACCTTCACGCATGATAAAATGTGGAAACCTACTCAGTCAGGCCCATTTAGTGAATGTATTTCTTGTTAGCTGAAGACAGGCACCAAACCAACTTCCAAAATGTTGTAGATATAATTCCAAACACAGACAATGAACAATATCCAGAGAACATTATTATGATATAAGATCATCACTGAACCTCTAGATCTATACATTTTTGCTGTTTAGTCTTAACATAAACCAATAATTTTCTTTATGTAAATAATCTATACATAAATACTTCAGAAATGTCCATAAAATTTGTATCAAATTCATACTCTGCATTAATTGCATGTTTTGTATATGATGACATGTTTATGAAGCTGTCAAGTTGGGAAACCAAGAGATGCTGACTAACATATCAACACACTCTTGCTATTACTTCATTTAAGATGTTAACATTGTAAAAATAAAGCGCAGTTTTCTTTCACACCCACAAGAAAATTAATATACAAGGTGGTTCAAATATGACTGGGACTGATTTGTGTGTAAACAAGCGGCACTGCGCATCAGTTGTGCGACCTTGAGAGAGTGAAGCCACAACCTCCACCCTCCCTCCTGTTCAGTCCTATCTGGGAGTTGCTAGAGTGATGAGCGAACAAAAGGTACCGCAGAGCGTGGAACAACACATTGTGATCAAATTCCTTGTTGGAGAAAACGTTCCATCTGCTGAAATTCACCACAGACTCCAACAACAGTATGGGGAAGAGTCTCTCACGGACCCATGTGTTTGGGTGGTGTAAGTGTGCTTCAGAGAGGGCATAGAGTGCATGGAGAATGAACCACATGAACATCGGCCGCGAACATCCGTCACTGAGCCAAACATTGATCGTGAAGACGCACTTACTCGTGAGAATAGGTGCATCACTATTAAGGAACTTGGAGCAATGCTGTCCATCAGTGTTGGTAGTGCAGAAGACATCGTGAAATACCACCCGCACAATTGCAAGGTGAATGCACGTGGGTACCACACACTTTGACGGACGTGAACAAAATGGTGCGCATGCAAGCTGCCAGTCGTCTCCCACAGCAGTTTGAAGATGAAGGTGATGCATTTTTGAAGTCTACAGTAACCACCGATGAAACCTGGGTGCACTACTTCATTCCTGAGTCCCAGCAGTCATCACGTGAGTGGCGACATACCAGTTCTCCCAAACCCAAGAGAGCGTGGAGGAGCCATTCGGCAGGAAAAGTGATGGCAACGTTCTTCTGAGACTGGCAGGGGGTTATCCACGTAGACTTTCTGACAGATGCCAGAATAGTCAATGCAGCTTATTACTCAGACCTCCTGGCAACAGACGTGAAGGAAAAGATCCAATCCAAGCGGAAGACAGGTGGAAAGCAGGTAGCCTTCCTTCAAGACAATGCACGCCCCCATACAGCCAAAACAATGGAAACCCTCCTGAAACTGAAATGGAACCTTCTGGCACATCCGCTGTACAGTCCCGATTTAGCCCCAAGTGATTTCTACCTGTTCGGAAGGCTCAAGTCAGACTTGCAAGGCATGCGGTTTGTGAACGACGCTGTCATCCAGACTGTTCGGGAGTTGATGCGCTGCCAACCACAAGCCTTTTCTGAAAAGGGCATCAGGATACTTCCAGAACATTGGAAAAAATGTGCTGACTCCAGAGGGGAGTACGTTGGAAGACTGACATGTGCAAGTAAGTGTTTGGCAATTATGATTAAAAAAAATCAGTCCCGGCCATATTTGAACCACCTTGTACATAGCAGGCAAATATCTCTACCACAGTGCTCTAGGCAGCAATCTACGTAAGTTAACATTACATAAAAGTCCATTGCAAATTCCTAGTCTCAAGGTCATACAGAATTTGAACATGGAAATAAAAATCCTTTATATGGCCACATGTTAAGAAAAGTATAAGTGCAACTTGAAATCTAAGCACACTTTATAGATGCCACATTATTTTGCCTGTGGTTCTGTATTGGTGTGAAACTTGGTCTCTGACATTAAGGGAGGAACACAGACTTAGGGTGTTTGAGAACAGGGTGTTGAGGAAAATATCTGGACCGAAGAGAGATGAAGTGACAGCAGGTTGGAGAAAAGTGCATAATGAGGAGCTTCATAACTTGTACTCTTCTCCAAGTATAATTAGAATGATCAAGTCAAGGAGGATGAGGTGAGCAGGGCATGTAGCATAAATGGGGGAGACGAGGAATGCATGTAGGATATTGGTGGAAAAGCCAGAAGGAAAGAGACCACTGGGAAGACCAAGGTGTAGGTGGGTGGACAATATTAAAATGGATCTTAGAGAGATAGGATGGGATTGTATTGATTGGATTGATCTGGCTCAGGATAGGGACCAGTGGAAGGCTCTTGTGAACACGGTAATGAGCCTTCGGGTTCCATAAAATGCTGGGAAATTCTTGAGTAGCTGCAGAATTGGTGGCTCCTCCAGAAGGGCTCACCTCCATGAGTAAGTAATTAAGTAAGTTTCTTCAGATTACTAAACAAGGAATTATGGGGATCTATACATCCACTCCCCCATGTCTTCATGGTGTAGTGCTTAGTTAAGTACAAGGAAGAATTTTTACCTTTTACTATAACCCCCACTCTCCTACTGCAGACTTTCAGGACTCCAACTGGTACTACTGTCACTCAAGGCTCACAAGTTTACGAGTTTGCCTTATTTTTATTACTGACTGTAGGTAACTGAAAAAGTACGAGGTTGGACTGCTTATAATGACTAACATTCATGCCTCATTTTGGTTCAATTTGAAAAGACTCGCACAGAGAGATATATAAACAGACAATATGGTGACCTCATAAGCCTACTTACTTTCTTTCCTTCAAGAAAGTATGTTAAAAACTGTGAATTTTACAAATTAATTACCAGGGAACAAATCTAGTTCTGTTCATTAGTTTCTGAGGATGAATTCTCATTGCTATTCATGTTTCTCCTGCTTGCCAGCCTGACTATTCCATAGCATGCTTCAGGGAATTATGCACAGTACAGTAATAGTGTACTTTGTGTAAGATTTGAGGTTTTCACGGAGGCGACTATGAAGAAAGCAGGCTTCTGGGATGTGGTTAACACCACATCTACATGGGGTCACAACCCAGATGACTGCTTTCTTCTCGGTATACTTTGTTTGTGGTCCTGACACAAAGGACATAAAACAGAAGGGGTTTCTCTATACTGTAGACCTTGAAAATCAGACACATTAAGTTATACTGTGACACACTACTGTACTACTACACTTCTGGTGCATCTGAAGCGATAAAGACTCAAAATTAAGATGGGATTGGGTGAACTGCTCATGTCCTGATTAGTGTGTCATGAAGAAAACACAATCATGGATATAACATGTCCTTGCAAGAATGGTCCATAGAAAATAAAACAGCAGCAATTAGGAGCCTTCAAGTTCATACCTATTTAGCATATCTGGCCTCAGCCTATGTAAACTGTGTGGGCATGCTAAGTATATAAATCATTCCCACAAAATTCTCTCACCAAATAACACAACCAATTTGCCTTAGACAAGAGAAATAGCAGAATTCTCAAGATTATATAGTATTTCCTACTTTGAGACATTATCTGCACACTGGTTCATGGATGGATTAATTAATGGATTATTAAGTTTAATGTGTATGTTCCACTGGCTGAAGTTCTGGGCCTTATGCTTTCAATAACTGATTGGTGTACTGTTTCACAGCATTACTTGTGTGCACAAATAAATATCTCTTGTGGGTGGGTGTCACTTTTCCAGGTGGGAGCTTACTAACTTTTTGACCATTTAACCGATTTAAATGAAAATCATCATGCTTGCCACCTATCTTCACTAGTTTTGCATGAAACTAATGTTTCTCTGGGAGTATAGCTTTAATGTGTACATATATAAAGATTAGTCTTCTAAGATGTAACACTATGGAGTATGGTAGATAGAAAGATGGTACAATTATCAAGTTTTTATTTAAAATGCAGCATTCCAGAGATAGAACTGTCTCAAGATAGCAAATAATCCTACCAACTGGGCCCAAATGAGTAGAGTTTTACCTGAAGACAGAAAGAGAATCCAGTCTCCAAAACATAGGGGGGGGGAACCAGGACAGAGGTAAAAAAATACCATCATCGTGAACTTTTAGATCTTATTTAGAATTCTGGTAGATAGCCACCCACATTTCTGCATCTACTACAATTCCAAAGACTGAAATCTTTACATTCACCACTGTGAGAACCCCAAGTCTCATATACTAGTTTACTTCACAATTTTGCACTGACACGTTCAACATCAGGAGGTTTCTTTAATTCCTATGAAAAATATTAACAATGGAAACTACATATAATCAGATTTACTGCCTTTACATATGTCTTCTGACACAAATTATAAATAGTAACAACTTTCAAATTACTACATAATGCTATTTATTTGGCAAAATACTACTGATCACACATTTCAATACTAGAACATAACTTCAGTAGCAACTGACAATTACCATCTTCCAGAATTCAATACTGTGTAGTCTGGGAAATGGATATCCATGTTCCAGAGGAACTACCTCTGTGTTCACTGTATAAGACTGAATAAACGCATCCAAAATGTTGGCAGCTATGTGCCAAACTACACAATGTCACATTCCAAAAGACAATGATCTTCAGTCACAGCCATGAAAAGTTCAATTCTCACTCAGCAGTTACTGCTCTAAAAACTTCAATTTGCACTTCAGCTTCACAAGCAGCAATCAGGAATTTTAGGCAATTGCAATCTGACTTGATGTATTCCATAATAATAAGAAGCTACTCATACAAAACAGAACTTCTTTAATTTAACAATTTCACAGAAACAAAACATTATGCAAAACTACTACTAGAGTAACTGCGGAAGCTATACTATTGAATACACAAGTCATGACAAGTCCATGGCAGTTAAACAGGAATATTAACACACTTAACAAATACAAGAACATTTCCTGACAGTAAGACCAAACATAGTACCTTGGCAAAAGATTCTTACACATTTCATTTTGCAGGATGGTTTTCAACCACTTATAAAAAATTAAATTTCTAAATTTTCTTTTGGTATTTAAATATCATAAGAGGACATCTCATGTGGTTGCTGCACGTTAATAAAACCGAGGCTTAACAAATCACATATGCCATGCCACCATGGTACTCAGTATTTAGTGGAGTACTGTTCCATTTTTCTCTATATTCATACATGAAAAATTATACACTTTGTAGCTAAAACGATTAGTTTGTATTCCAACAAGCAGATCACAGTTTCATCCAATGTAAGTGGAAACCTTTATGTTTAAGCCATGTCATCAGAGAAGGATGAATGTTGTGACTGGCAGATATAGGATGTCTGGATGAAAGTTATCCAAAATAAAAAATGTAATCTTGGAAACTAATTGTCATACACGTATCTGGTTTATGTCATCGGAAAGGAAAACTGAAAGTTTTTTTTTCATACCCAGCTTATGCGCATATGCCACCATATTTTCCCCATCATATTAGGAATCACCTGGACAGAGAGATGGCTGGGATATGAATTGGCAGACGTGAACCAATCGCTTGGCCTCCTAGGTCGCCAGATTTAACCCCACTGAATTTTTATTGTGGGTTATGTGAAGAACATTATCTACCAGGTTAAGATCAATGACCTTCAACACCTGAAAGTCTGTCTAAGGGACGCTGTGGCTATGGTAACACCAAACATGCTTCAAGTATGGATATTTGTCATGCCATCAAGGGAACACAGTGTCAGTGTGTAAGCAAAGTACACACGATTTTCCCACCAATATATAAATACAGAAGTTTATACTGAAAATATAACTTAGTGCCCTGATGATGATGATGATCATCATCATCATCATCATCATCCTTGTCATCACTGTAATCAGTCAATCATAAAATCTTTTTTTACATTAACCCTTTGAGGTGTCCGTGACATAGCTCAGACAGTTGGCTGCTGGCTCCCCACTGCGGTGGCTCAGGTTCGAGTCCAAATCAGGTCAAGTGGGATATGTGGTGGATGAAGTGGCACTGGGGCAGGTTTTCTCCAAGTACTTTGGTTTCCCCTGCCAATTCTCATTCCAGTGACTGCTCCACATTCATCATCATCTAACACCAGGGGCTGGTACAATAGGCCAATTTGGGCCAACGTACCAGGTGGACTGTCTAACTCCACTCCAAGGAACTTAAAAAGAAAAAAAGTTTAGTTTTAGTGGCTTTTGTGTGAAATCATCCATTATATAATCTTTCTTGAAAGATTACATACAAAACCACTTTATTTATAGATCAACCTCTTCCAAATTCACAGCCTTCCCTGATACACTGCTATTTACATCAAACTATCTCTGAAAAAAAGATTCTTTTCACAGCTACCTTGTACTTCAACGAGAAAGTTATGGCAATATGTGACATGCACATGCTTCCTAGCCAATCCTAGTATTCAAACTTCAGTATCCTAGTGCATTTAAAGTCAGGGAGTAGAGTCCTATTCCAGACGTTGACAGTCGCTTGGCTAGTCAAGCAATTCCCTTCTTTATGAAACCTAAACGTGTAACTTTATGTTCACAAAACCCGTCATTAGACCCTATCTTGGGCCCTGATGTATCTAGTTCACAACCTCACATCCAATTCTGTTAGGATCCCTTGTAACATTCTGTACTGCAGCTTGTGTAATTAAATAAACTGAAAACATTCGTAATAATTAGTTTAATATTAACACATTCTGAATGAAAGTATCACACTACTCACATTCAACGTCATTGACAAATAACAGCAAAAGTTATCCATTTACTGGACGATGAGTACAAGTATTACCAAACTGAATGGATTACAGGTAGTTCCAAGTAGTCTTGACAATGTGGAGGAGCAAATTTATTAGCAATTCCTTGTTGATATGAAAAATGAGACCTTAATGAGCTGGTGTCGAACACCATGCAATCTATGCTTAGTTTACCTCATGTCATCTTACTTGGATGCAAAATATGTACAGTTCAGTAAATTAATTTAATGTAGCAATGATGCAGCACACAAATCCTGCAATTGTTGTAACTCTCCAAAGTATTTCTTCCCTCCATAATCTTACTTACAAATAATTTAACAGATCTATTATATTAGGATCATGGTCTTCTGGGATGAAGTTGCATAGTTTGGTAAACAGATATCAACAATTCAGAGGAACCAACTGCCTATCTATTAAGGACAGAACATAACAAAGGCTGCAATCTTAATACTTACCACCATGAGAACCTCTAAGATCCATCATGAATATACAACTAAGCAAGAATTTCAATGGTGGACCTTAATTGTGGTACTACTATATGACAGAGTCGGATTAATGTGGTTCTGTTGTGTGCCACTCTTTTCTTGTAAAGTGCAGTCACATCATATATGCATTTAACTTACATGAATTCAACCA